>NC_092563.1:15693093-15865593 GCF_037975245.1 Apostichopus japonicus | reverse complement strand
ACATTCAATCAATCATATCTTGGTATAGGGACATGCTATTGAGCTAGGCATTTGGCAACCAGACGTGTGGAAAATGTTTCTCTTTAATATAACATTTACATTGTTCGCTACCAGAATATCCCTTTAAGGTATTTCCCTGGATACGGTTGTGACGCGTATCATGCGCGGCGCGGAAAGACAGATAGGCATAATAGAGAATGGAGAGGAAGACAGGGTGGGGATGGAGAAAATTTCGGAGTGGGGGGTGGAGAAAATTTCACGGTGAATAGGTTTTGAATGTATCGTTCATAAGAGAGATTTATCATCACAGACAACAGTGTTAACATTACAGTTAAGATCAGCCAAATTGAATTTAATGTGTTTTGAATTTTCTGTTATTGGAACACAGAATATATTCCTACTTGAATATACTTGCAAGGTTGTGTATATGTGTCTAACTTAAAGGGTTATTCCTGTGGCAGAAATTTTGCACTTACATGGAAGAGAAAGAAGTAGTCCACAATGTTATTTGTAGAAGTTCATCTCAATGTCTTGTTCAAAGTCTAGATACTGGTTTTGTTTAAATATGATAACTATGTTTACCTTTTTTAATCCTGGAGTAACAGAGGGGATCGTGGTGGGTGACATTTGATGACATCACGACAGATGCTCTTCAAAAGAACTACCTTCCCTATTATAATATTGCTCCAGTTGATTTATCTTTAAAATGTGCCAAAGCCTACGTTTAGAAAGATTGTTCACGGTTGCCAATGTTCTCTGCATATAAAATTTCATCCCTAAACCTGCATATGGTTGAAGGAATATTATTTCCTTCAATTAAAAATGATTTTTATTTTAAAATTATAACGAAAACAAAACCAAGAATATTTGGTCAGCAAAATTGCAAAGATGGCATCCACTAATTCTCCAATTGCCAGATGCATTTATAAACTTGCACCAAAATTTGAAATTGTACCTCGTATCAGCGGGGTTTGATCTAGAGATGATAGTAAACTAATCCATCAGTTTGGTTAAACAATGAACTTCAGTCCGACCGCATTATTCCTTTAAGCGACTTGCATGACACAAAAACCAACCCAATTTCGCATGAATTTATTGAACTTTCTCTAAGTAGCAACTTCACAATATGTACACTGTACACTATACAATTAATATAGCCTATATCCTATACAAAGAGAATTCACGTGACACGTGATCAAATATTGAATGAACCACAGAATGTCAACAGACTCTAAAAACAAACGGGTTTCATTCTTCTGTATAAGGTTGGTCTCTTGTAGTAAATGAACAAAGGTAAACGTCAAATTAAAATTGCTCTATCTCTCTACGTCTTTCTCGATGTTGTTTATCGGTTTCGTCTCCTTGTAGGCCTATATATATATTTCTCACGCAGTGCTATATACACCTGTATAACAGTGTAAAAAAGAAGAGTCCACCTTAGATTGTGTGAGAGATAATCCGCTTTCAAAGGAACGGTCAATTTCACGTCATTTTGGTCAATGTCCACGTAAACATTATCCGTGTGCAGCAGAACGAGAAATTAATAACCACACTGGGAGACCATACGCGCTGATGTAATGCGTGCGCTGAGATAATATGGAGTAGATTTTCTGAGACTGAAATTAAATAGGAACAGAGTTAAAATGAAAAGACTTGAGCATATTTGTAGGTATTGAATTTAAACTTATGTTGAAAGCATTTCTACCTTAGTAAGTCGTAGAGAGTATCGAGTTTGACCGTTCAAGATATAAAATAAAAGCGGTGAAGCAAGGCTACGAAGGAAAGCTTTAAATCACGCTAACCCAGTCGCGTAAAAGAGGTTGATTACCTCCATGATTATACTATACTATATAGGAGTCTCTACACGCCTGTTGGTATTTCATTCTACGGTACAGAGCACATCATACATAGGCTGCATACAAGCCATATACGGTGTTGACTCCCGTTTGCTGTCGAATAGTAAAGCGACTGACGGGCGATAACGATTTTTGGAAGAGTATTACTTAAGGTAAGATTTGTTTATTTGTTATTGCAAATTATGGAATAATTGAAGTCAAATCTTTAGATGTATTTAGATTTATTGGGATGAGACGGGGAATGGTGAGGTGGTGGTGGTGGGGGGGGGGGGTGGTTGGTCTCTATGGATATACAGTATCGTACTGTAGACTACTTACAATGTAAGACAGATGTTAGGGTAAGGTATGGTAATTGCCGGACAGTCTGTATACGTTCAGAATGGTTATATTCTATGCAACCAATAATTGACTGATTCATGATAGATTGTTGATTCGCATAATCGGCCTATATAGTAGAGTCAAAACAAAATACTGTTACTGAGCACAAATTCTCAACCAGAAACTTCGTCGCAGAAAAAGAAAACGTGACCAGTTATATAGCCTATGGGTAAACAGACGATACAAAGTATTCGGAACTTGCACAATGAGAGGTAGTCGGAATATGTCTCAGTGGTGTTCACAAAGGGGTGGGGTGGAACCCCCCCCCCACCCCACTTCCATAACTTCAGTCGGCGGATTTTGTTTTAATTTTAAGCTATTTATTAACACAACCTTTGCGGGTTAATTCTTACTTATCGATCAAATTTATACTCTAATTATGCCTGAGATTGCGATGTTTGACATAAATTGTTTATTTCTGGGGGAGGCACAGGCCTCCTACATAGAATTTGCTTTCAACGACCCCACAGTTACATCTCTCACTCGTCAAACTTTTCGATCCGCATACAACCCGCCTATAAAGGTTCATGCTCCTACCTAACTCAAGTTGGACTTTGCCTCCCCTCAGCGCCACCCCCATTTCCTTTGACATCCTGTGTACGTCACTGTTATGTCGGTCCTTCTGCACTTCGACGATAGCCGACGCTTCTTTGGTGCCGATCTAACAAAATTAATCAGTTTTTAATGATAAATCAATGCCTGGAGTATCATTGTCGTATGAAATATTGTTGAAACCAACTCAAGAGACCGAAAAAACGCAATGATCTCATGGAACGCCAAATGGATCACTAGATATGACGATGTAGCCATTCCTATATACTGAAAGATACCACCATACATAGTATTTCTTAGCTTTCTGTACATAGCGAGCATGATATGTGATTCGACACAGAAAATACCATATAAATGAATACTACTAACCCACTATGTACATTCAACAACGCTATGTTACTTGCGTAATAGGCTTGTACATGTATGTCAACAAGCATATTTCTGAAAACCCCATGTCAATAAGTCACGTGATTTTCCTCGGGGTTGCTGATTAGACACTTATGTATCTTATTTACATGAGAGAGAGAGGTAGAATGATAGATAACTGTCTTCGCTGCAAGTTGCTGACATATGCTCACTAATTGCCGTGTATGTACGAGTAACTGAACACTGATGAACTACTTATCAACTTTAAAATAAAGACACTACGGCTAAATATAGACGTAACCTAAATCCATTTATAAAGACACAGGTAACTATATACTACACTTATGGCTTGTGAACAGAATTAATGTCACGGGGAACTTGGCGCAATAAGAGGACCGTGAAAATATGACTGTGAAGGCCGAGGGGGCGAGGCGAAAAATTGGATAAAGAAAGTTGCATTCGTATTTTTATAACATAGGCCTACTTAAGGAATAACGAAAAGTGCAGCCCAAAAATGGGAAGGGGGGGGGGGGCTGAGGTACAGACCTGGTTCTCGAAGCAATTTTCTCGGGAACACAGATCATGATTTCAGGAATCCAATGACCCATAAATGTGATCTCTGTTATATATTCCTCTAATGAATCACAATTTTGGGAAGGCGTGGACATATTTCTCAAGTTTGTTTTACTTAATTTGTATATCATAAAAACAGATGCCATTCAAATTATCATCATTAACCCTATATGTGTAGTATCAATGTGCAATCGAATATCTCAAAACAGTTAAACAAATGGGATTGGCTTTCAGTTTGTGTTGTACCATGGAGGTAAAAACAGACTTTTACCTCCATGGTTGTACTATGTAGGCAAGTTTAACATTATGGAACGATTAATGGTTACAATGCCTTTGGCGTAATGCCTTTAACCACATGGAGGCAAATTACGATGGAATATTTGTTGGAGAAACGCTTAAAACAAGAATAGCTTGTTACTATATATCAGGAAAGGTAAACTACCCCTATAATATTTCTCTATCGATCGCTCCATCCATATTATTCCTTCAAGCGTGATCCAGGCTGATATATGCTAAACTTCACCAGTTTATCTTTATTTGTTTATTTCGCAGAATGGGTATCGATTTGGACCGATTCGAAGGAACCGTCAAAGACGGCTTGCTTTGTTCCATCTGTCGCGATGTTTTGGAGGATCCCTTACAAGCACCTTGTGAGCATGCGTTCTGTTCGACTTGTATACGTGGATGGCTCGTCCACGAGAGATTTTGTCCAGAGGACAGACAGGTAGGTTCAGTTTGACGAACATACTGCAAAGTGATGTTAATTTTTAGTAATATTGTTCGTTCAAATTTGATGCTAAACGTTACACATGTCACTCTACGAGGAACTTTCAATCTGCAGGTCATAAAAAGAAATAATAAGTTATACATCATCGTTACATCTACTGGAAAAAGAACCGTTAATTGATATGTAGAATTAACCACTATGTCATGCCCTTTGGTGCCTACCAAGCCCACCCGCATCCCCTCTGCCTGTCTTAAACTTATGTCAGGTAGGCCTATAATGAATGCGATAATCCGTTAAGCTCGAATTCTAAGAAAGGCTCCCCCCCCCCCAGTATTCATGGTCGTATATATGTAACAGCGAATCTACAGTCCATTTGACCTCCTCCCCTACCGTTCCCCCTAACCACGCACACCTCCCCTTGTATTCTTGGTTCACCCCCCCCCCTCTCTGGGATTTATGTAGCAAGGAGGTGTACAATATATATGGTATTGGATCAATTTGACGAGTATATACTGTACGTTTGCTAGGTTTTGTCTTAACAGATGTACTTCATCAGTAGTTTTCAAGATATCGGAAAGATACCACTTACCACTTACTTACGTTTAAATCTTACGAGAAAATGGAACATCATTAGAAAAATTTGGCATAGGTAGTTAAACCGTGGTCCATGATGAGGAGATGACAAAAACGAAACAAAAATGATAAAGAAATCAATAAAATAAAATAAGAAACAACTTTCGACAAAGCTCAAGTGACCTTCGAAAATGTCCCTTTGTGTTATTGTCATATCTTACATGTTGTTTATAAAGTTTTTTCAACTTTTCTAAATATAGGGCAAAGGTTTCCTTTTCTAAGATCGCTCTTCCTTTTGTAACTGCTGATAGAATGACCCTCGGGTAGTGACCGCTTGACCATCTGTCCAAGGTCAAGTTTAGTCAGATCGTCGCCCCTCAGCCCAACGGGCATGGCGTACAACCGGCTTCCTACAACTGTTAAAACGATACCCACATGCGATCAATGAAATATAGGTCAAGTTCGCAAGGTCTTGTTTTGCCCTTTTCTTTTATTGAGTCGACCAGTTTATTAACGCATTTGTCGCTATTCATTTTTAAAAAGAGGGCGCTGCTGCATGACAGTTGAAATCAGAGCCCGGCTCTCTGGTTGAGATTACGCCAAGCTCTCATGTCATGAAACGAAGAATGCTGACACTACACGAGCAGCCCAATTAGATTAACAAAAGAGGACTGACCACTGCACAGCCATTGGGTTGAACATGGGTCAAGCTGACGAGGGTATATTGACCAAGCCATGCGCAGGATAAGTAATGTTTCGGACACGTAATGCGGTCAAAAATCCCTAAAGTCAAAGTCAACTTCTGTTAGGTGTGGAAGTAGTCGTTATGTCAGATATTTCTATGTATCTTGAAAATTTCAAAGGGCATCCCAAATTTAGAATGCATGGCAGGTATTTGTATCTCTCTCTCTCTTTATCCTTTAGAAGATGTTAAAGGTCATCAGTTATGACCACCAAATACGTCATGAAAGTCCAATGAATTGATACTCGTGTTCTAGATTCAACAATCAAATTATACGGCCATCCTCATAGATAACATTTTCCGCAATCAGATATTTAATTTTCTAGTTTGAACAGTTGAACAATCCTCGACTTCAATGAAGGGTTTACAGAAACACAAATATCCAGGACAAAGCTTTGCAAACTTTACAATGGTTTTGCTATGTTATAACAATACCAGTTATTGCGGCAAATACTGATTGGCTATAACTATATCGATGTCCTATACTCTCTGTATTAAGTCTCCTTCTCATTCCTGGTCCTCATTCAGTGTGTTTTACCAAGTAATATATATATACAGTGACGGAGCTACGGGGGGGGGGAGGAGGCATGATTTCCACTCCCCCCCCCCGTCGCCCCAATCTGATCTGCTACTTATATACTGTATAACGAGTCTAATTGTTTGTATTAGAAACAGCTTCCAATGCATTGAATTAATGCCCCTAAAAATATGCCTTGCCACCTAATTGCCACCAGATTGCCTTGGTTGGTGCCGCCACTGTATATGTATATAATCTCTTGACGTTTTACATTTATCTTCCTTTTCTATTCCTCTTCTCACATTATTTTACATTTATTTTTATTAATTTTTATCTTTTAGCCTCTCTCTGATTCTGATCTTCGACCCATCTTTCGATACATGCGTAATGATCTTCAGTGTCTCCTGATCCATTGTATTAACCATGACAACGGTTGTGACACCGTTCAGACACTTGAACAAATATCCTACCACGAAAACCAGTGCAGTTTAGGACAGATCCAGTGTCCTAACCATTCCAAGGGTTGTTCACTTGTTCTTGCAAGACATCACTTGAACAATCATTTGTCGACGTGCGAATTTCGGTCGAGTCTTTGTGGCGGTGGATGCGGCTACAGCGTGCTGGATTCGGAAAGGGAAAGTCATAGTTGTATATCAGAACTTAGGACGGAGTTGGACATTCTACGATCTGAAATGGTTTGCAAAGTAGAGGAAATTCGGCAGGATTTCAAAACACGCTTGGACTATCAACGTGCCGATATGGTGGAACAGAAGAGCGTATTTCAATCGCAACTGGATCAGTTCAAAAGTAAATCAAATATTGATAAAAGAATAAAGATTTCTGTCCGACAAAAAAAAAATTCTCTAAATTGACTTAATAAGAAACACATCCAGCCATAATCCTTGTCTTATGTGATATAGAGCTCTTTGCAATGAACAACTTCAAAAATATCGAAACAGACGCGTAGTGTATGTGAACAAGAATATTGGTTAAAATAGTGTAAATATAGGAACACGACATGCTACATATTCTTCTGTTTGGGTGAGACATGGTGGGTGATACACGTCTGAGGGGATGAGGGGCGGGGAGGGGGGGTTCCCCTGAAAAAATCAAAGTTGTATAAACAAATGAAAAAAATAAAAACTGCGCTCACTCGTTGAAAACAGGTTTAACAGGTTAAATTTTAGTGTATAACCGATTAACATACCTGCTTATTCTTTTTCATTGTGAACCAGTTGACCGGTAAATAGTTTTTCCCCTGGAAAATCAAATTACTCAA
This sequence comes from Apostichopus japonicus, assembly GCF_037975245.1. Classification (NCBI taxonomy): domain Eukaryota; kingdom Metazoa; phylum Echinodermata; class Holothuroidea; order Aspidochirotida; family Stichopodidae; genus Apostichopus; species Apostichopus japonicus. The sequence goes on along the minus strand of NC_092563.1, from coordinate 15,858,030 downwards.
AAAAGCACTAGAAGCGAAAAAGGTGTGCTCTCTCGTTAGAAAAAAACAACGTTTAACCGGTTAACTTGCCTTTCTTGACGAGGCCTCCGTCAGCTGGAGGGCCTCCATGGATTAAGTGAAAAGTTTTTCCATGTGTGAATGCTGAATCAAAGTATAAGTACTCTTAATTATCTATTTTAAAAAAGGTTCAATTCAGGCCTCGACAGTTATTTCCAAAAATACTCGCCATTTGGCGACCGTGACTAAATTTCTTCTAGTCAAAGCTCAAAATTCACTCGCCGCTATGAAAGCTGTTCAAGTCTCCATAGTACAGATCTGCAAACATCAATACTTTCTGTGAACCAAGGTTAGGCAGATACATGGTGCTTAATTGCACATTGGAAAATTATATTTCTGTACATTATGGAATTTAAACTGTGTCCACCAAAAGTATAAGTGATGAACAAAGTAAAACATGTCGCAGAATCATTAATACGCAGCTAGGCCATATTTTGTCTCAAACAATTCCAAAGAACATCGGCAAAAAATACCTTCGACGGTAGTTTGGCTTCTGCAGGGCTCCACTAGCATAATAAGGCATATACTAGCTATGTGTGCGCGAGTAAGCCTATAAAAAGTACCTCAATGCAACTTTTTGGCCGCTACTCTATAAGAGACTTCGTACATATTCTAATGTTTTGGAGAAATTTGTTTCCAAGAAATAACACAAAGCCAAATGTTTGAATTTTAACTGTTGTTAGCCTTGTTAAAATAAACTTAAATTTTTTCTTTAACTGTTTTTTTTTCTTTTGAAAATGTTAGTGGGGACTCAAAGAACTTGTAGCCCAGGGGCCTACATAATATTAATCCGACTCTGGTTTGACGTATAGTTAAACAACGCCTAACCTTCATTTTAACCTTCATTTGTTGTTTTCTTCTTTTGTCCTGCAGGTGTTACAAGTCAATTACAACACGAGATAAGAGTACTGCACGCTTTGGAAACCAAACGACGGCGAGATTTAGAACGTCTGGAAATTGAGAAGAAAGATATCATTTCAACTCTCCTCAGCGCTTTAACGGATAACAAAGATGACTTGGGGGCATAACAAGGGGTAGGAGGGGGACAGAGGGGGGAGGGGATGTGTCTTTAGTCACTCACTGTCTGTCTAGCCTTAGGTATTTATAAGCGAGACTCACTGGAGAAGGTGATAAGGGGGAAGAGAGGCAGTTAATAGAGGTATAGGTCAGTGGAGGGGGAGGGAGAAAATGGAGGGAGGCGAGGGTGGGGGAGGGAGGGAGGGACGAAGGGAGGGAAGGAAGGGAGGGTAAGTTATGATTCTGCTTCTAGTTACATATAGGCTATTCTTTGTTTCAGATATTTCTGCTTGTCTATCCCGTCATGGGACACTCCTGGGAATATATTAGTATATTTAACAAAGTTTGAAATTAAACGTTATTAATACTGACTCCCTCCCCCTCCTCTTCTCCCCTCCCCCTCCTCCCCATAGTATAGACAAACTTCAACAAGCAATGCAAGCATGCTACAACCATGTTGAAAGCCCTTTCCTTCATAGGTAAATGCTGTCTCTAATTATCAATTTTAAAAAATATTCTGGAGGGCTCCAGAAAAGTTTAAAAAGATAAAAATGTGGGAGGAAAATGACCACAGATTGTTGAAACACCATTAATATATATATATATATATATATATATATATATATATATATATATTTATATATAAACATATATATATATATATATATATATATATATATATACATATACTTAAAATATATATCGTCATTCGTACTCTGTTTGGTTTCCAGTAACTGTTTCGTTTGTCATGTCACTTGTCCCGGGTCACCCCCTGTTTCAGCCTCCCACCACCACCCACCCACCCCACCACCCACCCACCCCCCCGGCCTCACACCCGATTACATGATTATACATTCAGTTATCTACGAATTACGGTATCCAAACATTTTTACTTCTCTATATGATGATAAGTCAAACAGCGAACTTTTCCCAGAACAGTAACTATTACTGTAGAACCCTTTTCGTTAGCATGTTGTGACGTTTTGATGACGTGAGGTTACGTCATGTCACGTGTAACGATAACTCCTATGGGGCTAGTGCACATGGGGGTCTTTCACAAGAAAACACTATAAATGTTGATACTTCTTTGTTACATTCAATTCTGATTGGTGATCAATCATAATGGATACCAAAAAGTCACAGTTTTATAACTGTCTATTTTTGTCACCGAAAACGAGAAATATTTTTCTGTACTTGTATAGATTCCCTTTATGTCCATAAAGGGACTTTAGAGGCTCATGGGAGAGGAATCTTTAAAAAAAAAGTGATATCGCTCAATAAAGAAGAAGAAGAAGAAATTTACTGAATTTGTTCTGTATCATTCCGTAATATTTCTTCTTGTGAATTTGTAATCATTTGCCAAAAGACACTTTTTTTTAGAATAAGCCAATTTCTCTTGCGTTTAAGAGCTGCTTGTATGATCATAAAATGTAAGTATTCGAAATACAATCGCAATTTTAATAGTAGCCATTACCAAGAAACGTATATCAAATAACCTGAAAAAAAAACAGGATGTGCCAGATACTATTTCGTAGAGGAGATAGTGACATTTCAAATTTTAATTAACATCCAATGAACAGAAAATAGTCTAAGATATAATAAAGCGATTTTGATCTTGCAATCTGTGACATCAGCATTACAAGATTCCCCCCCCCCCTTTCTGTTCGAGTAAATGAACTTTTATTGCAAGTAGACCGCTCCCCACGTCACGCGATTTGTGTTTTGTTCAAGAGACAGCATAAACAAATTAGTAAGCTTGTGATATGGATCTGTCCCTTGAAGGTTATTCGAGCATGGCCCAAAATATGCAAGAAAAGATCACTTATGATCATTCCTGTTCACACCTTTGAGCGATCATTCGAACGCCAACCTCAAGAGGAATTCACTCTCAACAATGTCGGGCAGACATCCAGGAAAGGGACTTTTTGAAACGTTTTAACAATTGGCGCTCTCAAAGTTGGCGGGTATGCCCACTATATAGGGTCAGAGTAAATATATTAATAGCCTATACGCGTTGGAATCCGACCTGGATAATAAATAACTTATTTATTGGTCAATGTGTTCGATTAATTGATATTGTTCTTTATAGTTTTATAAAGGTCAGTAAATGATCAACGAATAAAAAAACATGGACAAAATAATGTAAGAACAAATTTGAAAACATTTTTACGCAGTTATCTTAACGTAGTCTTGTTAATTCTACAAATGAGGGTGACATGTCCGGTCTATAAATGAATAAAGAAAACAAAGGAAACCTGACTGTGAAATTATTAACAAACATAGAAAGCGAAAATGAAATTTTCCCCGAAAAAAAAACGAAAAAGCAAGGAGATTCGAATCAATGACCTTATAGGACGTACGTATATATCCTGTATGCCTAACACTCGAGTTGTCAAACCTAACCAGTCAGAAGTCACAGTTCGCTTCATATCTACGTTTCCGGGGGTCATTCATTTTCTTTTCTAAAACATTATTAAAACATAATTGGATCGCCTATCAAGTAAGTGCTGGATAGGTCAGTGGCCGGTATAGAGCCATGAAGCTCCATCCATTTCCACGGTAGAGTGGAGGACTATAGCTTTCCTACGGTCACTGTTTCGAAACTCGTACTAGTTTCTCTTTTCAAATTCATTGATCATTTTGCTATCGTTCTGAAGAAATTATTCAACCACCCATCGACTTACGGCCGTCAAACAACGTGTATTTCAAACACTGTTTGAACCTTATTGATCGTACCCACCACGCCCATAACCTTACTTTGGTAATACCGAGTTCCACCTGGCGGGTTCATCGTATATAACTATAGGAGTGTGACCAAGGCATAACTGAACTATGTAGTCTTCGTAATAACATCATCACCTCTCTCTCCACCTCTATACTCTCTCCACCTCTCTCTCGATTTTCTGAGAGAGGTTCATGTTCATCTTGCCATCAACCCTGCTTCCATCCCAGATGAAAGAAACAAGAGATGACGAAAGGGAGAAGTTACAGAACAAATGATAAAGAATACGATAAAGTCATAATAAACGCTGCTGACCGCTATTATAATTTATGACTTGTTTACCTAATCGTTTAGGTCAACTTGTTGACCATTCACGAATATGATAGGGCCAAAGGTCATTGGAGACAACACCCGCTGACCACCATATACTGACCATCTCGTATTAAGTACAGTCACCTCCTGAAAACAACTATATTTATATGTACGGTATGATGGTTTGTTTATCAGGAGAAAAAAAAAATTATATCGGGTGGACGTGACCAGACTGTACCTGTCAACAGCCTTAAAATCTGATGTTGACAACCTCTAAACTTGTTACAGTCGTTTGTAGATAAGACCTTAAACTAACAATGGTTTCTTTAAAAGATTTGAAGAAAAAAAACACAGTGTGAACATGTAGGCAACTAATAAATAATCCTGATGATTTTGAAGGTCAATTTGAAGATGGATTGTGATGAAGGGATTGTAATTGTTGGTGAAGATATTGCTATAAATTTCTTTGACTGTTACTCCTTTCTGGAATAATTAGGCAATGTATGACAGGGGCCGTAGTATCATAGAAATGGTTCAATGGTGAAATAGAGGGCGTGAATTAGTATTGATTTACCATATATAGTGCAATCACATGTATAGGCCTACATGTATGCGTGTTTGTATGTATATGTATGTATGTATTTGAGATCCTCAGCAGGAACTCGCGAAGAAGCCACCATTGGCTTATCAAAGCCGCAAGCTGACCGAAGTCAGTAGATTCATATTTAACGTCCATGATTATGAATTGTCAATTTTTCAACAACCCTGTAACTGGACGACATACATTACTCTTGGAGTGATTTGAACTCTGGACCTTATGATTGGAAGACACGGGCGTTAACCACTGAGATAACACTCCCTGCACATTAAGTGCAGGTTTCGGTACATTTTCTGTCTTTTCAAACATGTTATATGTATGGAAAGGTTCTCACACAACCTTGTTTAGTTGATTTTATCGAATAGGCCAATTGTTAATGTTAATAATTATTGCATAAATTCAGGGGCGTCGATCTGAATTGAAAAGTGGGGGAGGGGTCATTTGAAAAGTGGGGGCACATAAATTAATGATCATTGATAAAACTGAAGGAGGCGAGCACCTTACTGCAAACCTCATTCGGGTAGTGTCCGGGGGAAGGGGCGAGACAGGGGGCAGGGGAGCGCATGGGGCGGGCTTACATCTATAATTCTTCAAGTTTGCTTCTGTTTGGTCATTAAATCGATGTCAGTCATAAATATGTTTTAACAAAAGTCGCATCCGACAAGTGATTTGACTTACATTAAGAAAGACTTATCTAATTCAACATCCGGGTGTTAATAAGTTCCTTAATCGGGGACAAACTAAAACGAATGACAGCGAATGACCGAATGACAATTGACTTTGTACAGGGCTAATTATCATTTGCGAATGACAGCGAATGACAGCGAATGACAACGAATGACAACGAAGGACAGTGTTGAGAAGAGATAGAATGATTAACGGAGTAGAGTAAATGCGGTTATTGGTTTTCTGCGCAAAAATGATTTGAGGAAAATTGCATGTTACGTGGTTGCAGGGTTTTGGTGTAATTTACGGATAGAAATCACAGGGAAAGTTTTTGTGTGAGAATGCGCTTGAGTGCTGTGCATTTTACCTATGTAGATTTATATAGAAAGATAACTGAAGCCGTTTCAAGATTATAGTATTGTTAGTTTCTATAACAATTAATATCGGAAAAATGACGTTAAATTTACTTTTTAATATCAGACTTACAATTTCGCTTACTATAAGGTGCGTTTTTATCTTGTCCGTACTTTACTAGATCTAGATACCGACGAAGTCTGAACTGTGATATCCGGTTGAAGCACTGTACTGTGCTGTCATTACTGTCATTCGTTTTAGTCAACGCAATTTTTTAGTGTGTAAAACATATTGTCATTCGTTATGTGTAACGCAATTGTCATTCGTTTTAGTAACACCCCTTAATCGTGATTAATTAAATTGAAACTGAATAGGAAACATTCTGAAACTTTGAATACAAGAATAAAGTCATCTTGTTATACAGATTCATAACATTCACACATATGGTATCATTAGTACATTAAAAGGGCACTGTTGGCTACATTGACTGGGCACACTGGGAACGACACTGGGCACATTCACTTTATCGGTAACATAAAAAACCTGTAAATTAAATGTACCATATGAACATTGAAAACATTATGTATCGTCCAAATGTTACATAGTGAGCTGCTATGTATGTCTATACTAGGGCCTTCTTTAAGAAATTTGTAGTAAGCAGCCATTTCCTAAAAGGGACCATCATGACACTATCAGAGCCGTATATAGAGAGAGTTTGGCCAACCATGTAACCGATTTGGATTGGTCGAGAGGGAAAACGCCCACACAGGGTGGTAAAATAGGTCCACTTGAAAACTTTATAGCAGGCGACACGCATACTCACAGTGTATAGACTATCGTTTGTGTAAACGAAAAAAGTACGAAATTATGAAAGAAATGGTGCTGGGGATGCTGCAATCGGTGAGAACATGGATATTGTTGTTTGATTTTCCGACTGACCATAAAAGAAGAGGAATTTTTTGGAAGTAGAAAGAACAAGATGGAGATCTAATGAAAAAAAGTCTGTGTAGCCTAGGCCCATACTACTAGCCATAGGCCCTAGTGTAATACGAGTAATGTACAAGCAATGCGAGAATTTTACGTTCAGACATGTTTCTGTAATGGCTATTCTCTCTCGTTTTACGATCCACAAATTCGATTTCATTATGCCAGCTCTCCTAATCATAGGCATGGCAGTTTCAGTCGCACATATAGTTATCCTAATTCCTAGTTATTGTATGCCTAGGCTATGCCTAGCCTAAAAAAGTATCACTTTTAGTTTAATGTAAAAGGGTGGGCTAGCCTCTAGGCATCACGTAAAGCCCTAATCCTTAGTTAAGCCCGAAGCATAAGTTAAGCCTGGGCTTAGTTAGACCTGGACCATTCTTGCTATTACTACAACTGTTATAGCACATTACATAATATGGCACAGTATAAGGCCCAATTAAACTAGGCCTAAGGAAAACAAAGTAGCCTAGGCCTAAACTAGTTAGGCTAGGTCTATACTCATTGGCAACCTGTGGGTTGTGTACACATACAGGCCTAATTATATAGACCCTTTTAGTATGCCATAAACAAGTGCCCAAATGGTTAAATGATCTTGGTTTGTGTTTATTGTCAGCATTGGCCTAGCTTTTTAGGCTAACATAAATTCAGCCTAATTTTTTCTTCTTCAAAAGTATAGCCTAGGCCTTGGTTTAATTTGGATGCAGTCAACTATCATTTATCAAAGTTGCATCAGTACCTCCTTATTCCCTTAATTGACACCCACATTGACGATTGAAGTTAAAAAAAAATCTTTTTAAATTATCTTTAGACAGTAAATTTTAACTCCCTGAATTTCAGGACTTGTTTACAAATCAAAGGTGACATGTGCTCTGAAGAAAAACTCCTTACATAAAAAGCCACAGTTAGCAGACTGTGATAAAGACTAACCTGGTGAGTGACTACTAGACTGAAATCCAGTTCCTGCAACCACAGCAATAAAGTCTTTGTTTTAATCAATGCACTTGTGTGTTTGAAACTTTCAAATGGACACTCAATGGCAGTTGGTTAAGATATAAGGTTTTACCTTCATCATGGAGAGTTGAAGGGAATCTGCCTCATCATCTGAATAATGGACTCAAGGATAGCAACAAATCATGATTGGATAATGCTTTTGAGCAAGTAAATATCTGGCAATTTGAAAGTTTGTATTATTTTTTTACATATTATTTAAGCTGTTTAGCTCAAACACAAGCAAATGATCAAGTGACAACAACCGATGCAGTATATTTAAAGGTATTGAAGACTCGCCCTAAACTGCATGCCGCGCTCTGAAAAAGTTTACTTTCCATGGCTTGCAAGTGAAGTTTTTTTTGTGTCGCTACAAAATGCAGACAGTAATGAAACCTGATACCTTGTTATCTTTTATCTAGACCTGAGATGTCCACGCTGCTATGTGCACTGTGTTGTGGGTATTGACCGTGATGTTTGTATTGACTGTACACTAATGTCTATTTACAGATGGTAGCAAGCTGTGTGTGTATTTTCTGGGATCAATGGTGGTGTCTAACACTTCTGTTACACCGCATTCGAAACTAGGTCAGATAACCGGCATGAGACGTTTCTTTGTGCGGGAGTCTTCACACTCTTTAAGGAGAAGTATTTATATCCCATTAATAGAGAAAGAATTATGTTTCAATTGGTAGCATGCAACTTAAAATTTTGCAAACATTAGATACAATCAAACAATAACAAGGTTCATTTACAAGGTAATCTACTGCCCTTTATTTCACATTAGTCTGTCACATCAGAAGGTCAAAGCTTTCAATAATTATACAAACAAATTCCCTTGATGGGTGCTTCGTTAGATTCCTGCAATTTTCAAGTTTATCAATGTAATAAGTTCTGAATGTGGCAATGTGGAGAAGCTTTGGGATAATCTGTGGATAAGACTGCCAGACTATCAACAAGATTCCACATCCATGCAACTCCAACTGCTTCCTTCACCTCCTTGCAGATGTACCACATGTCCAAAAAAAAGTCAGCATTGGTTAATGTAATTAAAATCTGGCTTCCTCCTGAGCTGGCAAATACACATGAATTGTCAAGTACAGAGGTCAGTGTGAAACCACTGAAAGATCTTCTCAGCTTTCAAGAAAACAAAGACTTGAAGCCAAATTGACAGAGGCCACACTGATACCATTCCACTCTCATAAGATGAAGGTATCACACACACTTCATTTTGCTTCTGCGATGCAGTGCCTGGTAGACTGTGAGGGTCACCCAATGGATGTTTTAACAACTGCCTGGTTTATAGAGCTCTGCAACAGATAATTCATCCTGATGTCTAGTCATCATCCTGTCATGGCCTTGAGCAAGTTGAACCCACTTCAACACAAAGCAGCTATTGAATTCTTGTCTAGGTACTGTCAAATCCACATCACCATCATTGCTGGTTCGGGTTCCAGCTACGCTGACCATAATAAAAGAGTACAATGAGGGTTTTTTAATTCACTCAACAGAGCTTGCATTCCAGTACCTTTGGGCAGCTGAAAAGATATTCAGAAATTGTTATATGAGTGTGTTTGTATGCATGCATATGTGTGATTTTCTTGCTTTACAGAACAGCTCCATTTTGATAAGCTATGTAACGTGGAAACCTGCCAATCATATGTTTGAAATAGGACAGGCTGAAACGATTCTTAAATGAAAAGCATAAGGACTTCTTGCATTTTTATACATCACTGTTCAGGTAAAGCCAGTAAGGGCAGTATGAAGAATAAGTATTTTAATAATTATCATTATGGCCATTTGTGTCTTCTTGCCACCAGCCACACCCCAAACACAAAGTTTTATGGAGAAAGAGCCTTCATCTCTGCTGCACCTCATCTCTGGAACAATCTACCATCTTCAATTCGCAATGCACCATCGGTTGACTGTTTTAAGCGTCTCTTAAAAACACATTTATTCCAAAATTTACAGTGATTTGTCTTGCATATTTGTGTACTTGTTTTAAGCGCTTTGAGGCCTTTGCATAAAGCGCTATATAAATATTTGCTTATTATTATTATTATTATTTGCTGTCTGCATAATAACAAACTGAATGATGTCATCAGCCCTGTGCTCAGTTGACAACACTGACAAGTAGGCACACTATGTCAGTGTGATCCATTAAACCTTATTAAGGACATGACCGTATAGTATATATGTTAATGGAAAGTACATAAGCTACAACATACACCAGTATTCAGTTGTTGCAGGTTTTTTTTTTTCTTGACAGACCCATTCAATCTGTTGCACCTACTATAGCCTAGTACTACATTCCTGAGAAATTAACACCACAATATCAGTCTTAGGTTTGCCCACAGACTCCCAACTATTGCTAACTCCTACACTCAAGTATATAGTTTAGTTTAGTAGAAAAAAAACCAGGAGAGACATTCAAGTCCCCATTAAGGACCCTAAGGCTATATGAGAGGAATAAAACCGAGGACATCAAATGTCATACCCACTTACAATGCTTAATGTACTCATCCAAAGTATTTTTAAACCCATTCACTACTTGCAATTCAACCTTCTCAGGCATACCATTCCATTCATTCACAACCCTTGTATAAGTTGTATTAGACTTTAGAGAAAAAGTTATGCCGAATATTAATCCTACTATGTAACTTCTGGAGTTTAATACAATGACCTCTGGTACAACTACTTTTTGGCAAACCTGAAAAGATCAGTGAAGCATAAATTGTCATTTTTTGTGTAGGCCTACTTTATTTAATTGAAGGATCTATTAATGTAGGCCTGATGCTATAGTTGTGCGTCTGTAATCTAGCCTAGCCAGTACTGTGATGTGTGCTTTTCGTTTGTATGACTAAAGTAGGACTAGTAGTATGAGGCGTAAAATAAAACAAGTGTAATAACAGGTTTTCAGCTAGTTTTCTATGCATTTCAGGTGTGAAGATAAAACGTAAATATCATTAACTAACGCATACTCTAATTCATTACCTGATATCCATTTTGTTCCTCGTATGCCTGTCAAAATCTGACATTCTGAGTCGCTTCGTTTGTTCGCAACGAGCACAGAGTGCAAAGCTGCTATATATTGTGTGTGGTGTTTTTCGTGTTTCGCGCAACTGGTAACGACAACTGGACCTATTTTGATTAGTGTTTACACGGGTCCAAAATTCGGGAACCGGGTACCCGAGGGCCGTTACCCGTCGGGTATCCGGGTACCCGAAAAAAAAAATTGTTTACCCTCGTGTATCACGATTTTCAAGAAATTACATATTGGATGCTGTAATAAATGCATTATATTCTCTACTGACAATGTTTTCATGTTCAAATACGTAGGTGTAAGATAAGGTATAAAACCTCCCTCAATAATTTTTATTTGCTTCTGTTTCTTTCATTAACTTGTTAATAAATAAATTATTTAATAATAATTAGCATTACTACTAACATCGCACTGCCGCCGCTGCTTATGCTAGCTCGTGCAAGTCTATTGGATCAAACCATATAGATATCCAATTTAGCTCTTAAACAGTGTTTAATACTACTACTATCTATTATGCAGGCCCAGGGTTCTTATTAGCCGCAAGATTGCGCGATTCGCGCAATTTGATCACATTTGGAATAAACGATTAGTAAAAAGCCACTTGCGATTACTATTTTTTAGTTATCCCGTCTATAATCCATAAACATCGCGTAAAATTCCTTGTCAGCCTTTCCTTCTTTGAAATAAACGAATGAATAAATAATAATTTCTTCCACATGGTAGCCTAACACCACACTAAGTCAATGAGAAATCTAGCTAAGCCTAACCATCTGTTTATTTGCTGGAGATGTGACGCAGTTATAAGACATCCATGGAATACTTTCGTAATTGCTGTTACGTTCGACCACATGGTTGCCTAACACCACACTAAGTCAATGGGGGCAGTCTAGCCTAGCCATCTGTTTATTAGCTGAAATTGTGACGCAGTTATAAGATATCTATGGAAAGTTTTCGTTATTGCTGTTATCTTCGAACACATGGTAGCTTAACAACACACTAAGTCTATGGGAAATCAGCCTAACAATCGGTTTGCAATTTTTTTTTTTAAACAATCACACTTTGCGTAGGCCTATGATTCGGGTAATAAATTAGGAACCGGGTAGTATCGCGTCGAACGGGCCCATTCGTTATTGCTGTTATCTTCTACCACATTGTAGCCTAACACCACACTAAGTCAATGGGAAATGTGCCTAACCGTCGCTTTGCCAATTTTTTTTTTTTTTTAAATCACACTTTGCTTAGGATTCGGGTAATAAATTAGGAACCGGGTAGTATCACGTCGGGCGGGTACCCGGGTACCCGGATAACCCGTGCAAACACTAATTTTGATGCCCATGGTTTGCGTGTGACGTCACAAATCGCCAGTTGGCCAAACTCTCTCTATATACGGCTCTGGACACTATATAAGAGGAGCGCCACCATCACTTGGCGCGTAGCGTAGTAAGAAATTATTTGCCAAAAAATGTCTCCCAGATTGCCGGAAATGGCACTTCCCAGGCCTTGTAAGTTGCATCTAAACATTCCTTATTTTGAGATCTCATGTTTTAGAAATTTACACTTCTAACAACACAAAAAAAAAGTCAAGTAGAAACATTTTATTCGGTAAAATCACTTTGTAGGTGAAAACTAGGACTTCATGTTATTTTAGAAAGCTCCGTTTTATTCATTGTTTTACAACATGTAATCGAAGATATGAAAGCACGCTAGGGCATTCTAAATGGTAGCCGTAGCCTATATATGTTGAGGGGAAGCCCATATGGGGAATCTAGGTGTAAATTAATTGTTAGGTTTTTGTTATCATTATTTGTTTTACATGTCAAAAAGGGACCTACCGGGGGTCAAAATGAGCTGAGTGGGTGGCCGTATAGGGGCATTGTACCTCAGTATTCATAGCTACAACACTGGGCAACTGATATAAAGGTTTACAATGGAACTGATATATAAAACATATAGACGTAATAAATATATTTTTGAACCGTAGTTTCACATTAGACTGCAACACTGTTCACGCAGGTTAAATCGTAAGAGCTCTCTACGTTTATTGTTATTCTAAACGCACGGTCATAACACCCGCGATCGTACATATAGATATTCGTGTTGAGCGGTTTAACTAAACCTTGTGCATGTTTGGAACGCCATTCCTACAATACGTGCCTAGAATCTTGAGGTTACACACTACTGACTAATGAAATCAGCAGAAATGATATGAACATTTCGCTAAACCTACCTGAAATAGCTCATACTATCCAGGCATTCACATTATCGTAGGCCTAATTTTATTTAGGAAGTAGGAATCTCAGGGGCCAGCTGCACTTGCCCCCCCCCCACCCTAGTCAACGACTCTGTACTTGGCATCAGTTAATTTAATCACAAATAAAAGATTTTATGAATACATGTAGATAACTAATAAACTAGAACTTGAGGTATAGTTATAGCAGGGTTGTCCAACCTTTTGCAGAGGAGGGCCACATGGAATGATTATGATGAAGGAGGGGGCCGCATGAACCCTACGCGCGATTTTCGATTTTTTGCCCGAAGCCCAAGGCAACAAAATGTGAGCACGCGCGCGGAGCGCACTGATTTATTTTCCTGATAAAACAGATGAATAAAGTTCAGCCGCCCCCCCCCCCCCTCCACTGAGAGAGTGTCACACAAACTGACCTGTATGCAGTTTTTTGGACCCAGAAGGTTCGAATGACTGATTATATAAATCAATAAATCTGCTCACTAAAATTTCGCACAGTAGAGCATCTCTGGCGGGCCGGACGCAACCCTGCGGCGGGCCGGACTGTGGCCCGCGGGCCGTAGGTTGGACAACCCTGAGTTCTAGCAACAACATGACTATAGCAACTTAGCACAATACAAATATGTAACTACGGTTTCAAAACTCCTATGAAATATATAATTATCTCAAGAACACTTAAAAAGCTATCATGAGTTACATTGCTAACCAAACTGAGTGCACAATATAATTTACATATTGTATTTAGTATTTACATACTATAAAATATAAAAAATGATATACTGGAAAGGAGTTTAGAGAATGATGCGGGCTTTCATTATCTGGTGGCTTAGCAGATAGCCTCTGCGATGTATGGGCACGGTTCCTCATCTAATTTACACTATAAATGAAACGGATTTCTTATTCCAACCCAGTTGAAAAGTTTTACTTTTCATCGGGGGGGGGGGGGGGTTGGGCAGATGAGAATAAAAACAATAGTAACTACTAATCTCATGTATACCACAATATTTGAGCTCCTTTTATGAGACACGCAATTCATTATGAGCGTAATAGGTAAACCCCTACACGAGTCAGTCACTGAACCTGGGGAAGGGGAAGGGGTGGGACATCCGACATTTGATATTGTGTCTACCATCCTTCAGAAAGTGGGGGGGGGGGCTTCTTCCCTCCCCTCCCCCATGATTCACGCCCCTGCATAGATTGTTTTAATCAGCTAACAAATTATCGGTTTTACACAGTTACGTCAATATAGAAAACACCAAAGATATGAATTATCGCAATATTTACCATTAACGAGGGTAAAATATATTTGATGTTTATATATGAGGCATGAGGCTATGTCAATCTTTTTCAGTTATAGGCCTATATGCGGAGGCGTCGAGTGCAGGTCTGGGCCCCTTGGGCAATTAGGTCCAATTCCCCCCCGTTTGTGACTTTATGATTTTCATGAAAATGTGAAACAGGTTATTCTGTATCCCATATTTTTCGGGGATGTAAACCCTCTAACCCTACTGTAAGAAAACAGTGCCCTTTTGTGGGAAAATTAAAGTGTAATTTAAAATTACAAGGTTCTTCAAAACCATCCAAAATGCTGGAATTTGTGGTACGGGATGCACATAGAATAAGTTCATTTACTGCCCCCCACCCCACCCCACCCAAGAAAAGTCATATTTCTGCCTGCCACGTTTAAGCCCCTTTCTCCTGCGATTATTGTAAACCTCTTTGCTACTGTGTCGTCCCTGGTTTGTATGAAGAGCTTAATAGTTTCACCGGTTCATGATGCTGCACAGAAATATAGGTCACTAGTAGTACTTTCCATCCCGTTCTAGCCACTACACCCTCTGTGCCATTTTCCAAATTTCTCCTGTCAACTTTTCCAGGCACTTTCTCAGTGTTTCTACTCTACTTATACAATGTTTTACACATTATTTTGATGTTTATTGGTTGACATTTATTACGTATGCTGTTTGATCTTTCAGGTCGATCTCCACCACGCCCCCCCCCATACCTCCCCCTCTGTATTGTACTGTACTGTGATACCTAGGGTGACAGAGACGATACAGTTCCATCGGACATTGTGCAAGGATTATAATAAGCAATATCACACTTTATGGTGTCAAGAGAACTTGTTTTAATATGCCAAGAAGTTCAAGAACCATCAGTGTTGGAAGAACAAAGCATGGCGCTATTTCGATATACCACTGTCTTAGGCAGATGAACGATTTCTCTCTCTACTGACATATTACAGAGCGTCTATATCAATACGCCCGTCCTTCACGAAAAGTACCGAAACTGCAACCGTGTACATCTTCTTCTTTTTTTGTGATTTCATGAAACAGGACTTTCGTTTGTGCACAAGTAGAAGAACACGAGTGTTGCGAAAAATGGAGAAATTTAGGCATTCAAGAGTAGCCCAGGAAATAATTTATCTTATTACTATATTTGCTGTAGTTCCAATTATCCCTATTGAACCATACTACTCATGAGGAGCTATAAGCAGATAATGTTAGCCGATTTGTCATACTTTTCAATAGAGCTATTTCATGTGCAGGGATGTGCTCACACTGGGCGGCTGCGCCCAGCAGTTCTGAATGCCGCCCAGCACAAACAGTATTTTAAACACTTTTTTGATGATAATTTAACAAATGTTACCATAACCAAAATCTGTGAGAATACATGGCACAGAATAGGAAAAATAGAACCACCCAAGCATACTTCATGTGCAAATTTTGTCCATTGGGGAGGGGGTACCCCACCCATGAGATCCCTCTCCCAGGGTGTGGATCACACTACCGCACAATCTGCCCGGCACTCAAATATTCCTGAGCACATCCCTGCATGTGTAAATCGATCAATGATTTTGTTTTTAATACAAACGACACAACAGAAGGATGATCCAGCAACGCCGAAGTGCATCCGTAGTTATGAAAGTTCGGTGAGAAGGTACTACTTCTCTCAATGACAAAAGTGGAGGGAAGTAACCCCCACCCCTAACCCCCCAACCATCCTTTGTCCACCGTCCCTACACCTGTGGAGATTGCGGAGCGACTGTTAACCTCTGCAACATACTGTCATCACAACATGTAGTTATGTTTCCAATCAGAATGCAGAACATTTAGAATAACATTTCGAAAAGATAAAAGACGACATTTATCAAGCAACCATTCTTTCTTGTCTTCATATATATATATATATATATATATTTCATTCATAGTTTTGAATGACGTTTATCAGTTATAACAATTATCAATACATTTATAAGCTATTCAACATAGATTGGTTAACTCGAAAAGAAACAAACAACCAACCTATGTTGACAAAGGAATGAAGTTTTGCACACACATAATAAAACCATACAGATTCCTCACTGGATAGCAGGGCAATTGAGAATGCAAAATGTATAAATTTTAAGACTTAATTACCTGGTACATATTCTCTTTAACACCCCTTCTCCCCCACCCCTCCCTCTATTATCCGATCACTCCATCAAAAGAAACCAATCTTTCTTTTCAAATGGATATTTTTTATTTCAGACTACAAACACCATCTCTTTCTCCTAAAGGAAATGAAAACAAAATAGGGGACGGGGAGGGGGAGGGAGGGAAAAGCACAGGCAGAAAGTGGACTCATCATATTGAATACTTTTGACAAAGCTGTTTACGATAAAGATTGCACGGCCTCTTAAAGGCAAACCTATGCTTGTCACCTACACATTGCACTTAGCTTAAAATAATTTTCACAGCAAACACTAACAATATAAATCCACTGGAAATTTATGATTTTACTGACTTCACAGGTCCTTCTTTTAACTGATACCACTTTCCCTACTTAGAGATTTTATGTAAAGCCCACACATGTAATGTAAAACCCACATATTCAATGTTAAAACCAACTCTAACAAGTTTCTACGATTTGGGATTGTGTCACATAGTTTGGGAGACTGCTAGTCTGAGGGTGATCCACCCCTATCTGATTAAATGAACCTGCATGCAATCCATACCAGGTGCAAATCTGGGAGTCAATGTTGGTGGTGGTGGTGGTGGGGGGGGAATGATTACACCCCCTCTTCAACCACACAAAAATGGTTCTTAACACAATAAATTTAGCCTAACTATGCCTCAACCCCCCCCCCCCTCCACACCTCTTCATGTCTAACATGTTTTTGTGTTTTTTGAGGAAGGACTCCCTTTCATACATGGGAATTGGTTTCAACTACCTCATTGGCACTCACCCCTCCGCCCTCCCCCCTCCACCTCCCTCTACTAAGTCCTAGATCTGCCACAGCAAACATCACTTTGTCAGCCATCAAATTACGCGAATGGGTATGGGATGGAGAAAATAGTCATCACCATTTAATACGAAGACATAATTAAACAAATTATAGTATATCATTCATATTACAGCACCACAAACCATTGCATCATTGGATCAAAGCGTATCAGACAAGCACATTTTAAGTCAACTTATCATTAGAAACAGAAAAAAAAAATGTCCATACAATCCACCACCTGTTTTCATGAAATTGAAAAAGAAACACCCAAAACCAAGTTGTAAAAGCAGGAAGTGCCAAAGTTAAGGGTTACCAATAAAAAAATCAAAATTGTCATCAGAATATAAGATAATTTTTCTTTTTTTAAATTGTGACCAACTAAGAGGTGTTAGATTGGACATCAATGGATAATGACCAGTGAAGTGGTGAGGAGAAAAGACGCATGAAATTCTTACTCCTCTGAGCTTGTTTGAAATGATATACACTCTTTTCTTGAACAATAAATTCTATGGAATGTTAGTGAGGGCTCCCCTTATACTGGTACAGTCCAATATCAATTTTTGTATTACATTAACAAAAAAAATTGATAATAAGACAAAAAATAAATGTATCATTTTTTAAACTTAACTAGCACATAGCCAACAGGTTTTTAATAAGCAGATTTCTATCCGGCCTATGACAACAATTCCCCCCCCCCCCCCCAAAAAAAACAGCCTACTATCTTGCACGTATCTGGATTTATGCGGGCCCTGAAGTCCTTTGAAATGATAACCCAATCGGCCCACCCTGCCCGTTGATCTATCGAAGTAAACTGAGACTCTGATAAAGTCTGGTCCCTTTAGTGCCAATGGGCCCCTTAGTGCCAAGCCTCCATCCAACCGGTATAATTCTGGGGCCCTAGTAGCAAAATTAAACAGAACTGCTGAAATAGACTGATTGGAGATGTGACATTCTTGTACGTAAGATACCATGGACCCTCTGTGCGATCTCTACCACATACTTCAGTTATTGGAATGTCTTTCGTTTTTGAAAGAGTACTTTATAAATAGCAATAGTGCACATTTTGAAATTACCAAAATGGAAACAGAGTACTTTTTTGTTAATATGAAAAGGGATACCACCTTTGAGGTATTTTACCCATAGCCTCCACTGCTCCTATCTACAGCTACTCCATGGAATTGGTACGTCTATCTTACTGGTAAATCCAAAACATACTTGGTACTGCTATGACTATCAGACTGGTGCCTTTAGTCATGTCACGTCACGAGTAGTGTGACTTATTTCCCTGGTATCTGCAGCTGCGTCAGGAAGACAAAGCATTGACTGGTACCGTCAGTTCAGATTTACTGATATGAAAGCTCCATTGGCACAGTTACTGAGGTCATGCAACTGCTGTCTTCAGCTTCATCACCATATCATCCACGCATCTCATCATCAGTTTGCCACTGTAACTGGTGCCTTCAGCATCATTACTGCATGGTTATGTCCATACAACTGGTGCCTTCAGCATCATTACTGTATGGTTATGTCCATACAACTGGTGCCTTCAGCAACATCATCTTATGGTTATGTCTCTGCAACTGGTGCCTTCGGCATCATTACTGTATGGTTATGTCCACACGACTGGTGCCTTCAGCAACATTACCTTATGGTTACTTCCTGCAACCAGTGCCTTCAGTTACTTTATAATCTTGTTATGATCATGTGACTATTGCTTTTATCAACATCACCACAATGTTACATCTGGTGACTTCAACATCATCTTGTATGTTCATGCTACCATTTTACCCTCAGTAACATCATTACATTGTTATATCCATGCAACTGGTGCCTTCAGCAACATCACTTTATGGTTATGTCCCTGCAACTGGTGCCTTTGGTTACTTTATAATATTGTTATGATCATGTGGCTATTGCCTTTATCAACATCACCACAATGTTACGTCTGGTGACTTCAACATCATCTTGTATGTTCATGCTACCAGTTTACCCTCAGTAACATCATTACATGGTTATCTCCATGCAACTGGTGCCTTCAGCAACATCACCAAATTGTTATGTCCCTGCAACTGGTGCCTTCAGCAAAATTACCAGATTGATATCTCCATGCAACTGGTGCATTCAGCAATATCATTAAACTGCTACTGTTTGTCCTTCTTGCACTATAGATATGACAGCTGTATCTTAGCTATTCTTATCTTTCATTTGCAAGGCTTTCAATTGTTCTTCTAATTCCTTTATTCTTTTCTCCTTCTTTTCATTCTCTTCTCTCTGTTGGTCCCTCTCCTCTTTCACTTTTTCCAGTTCTTTGTCCTTCTCCTCTTTCACTTTTTCCAGTTCTTTGTCCTTCTCTGTGATGAGGCTGTCTCTCTGACTCAGCTGTGTCTGCAAGGCTTCCTGTGCCTGCGCAGAAAAACAAATGATGTGCCCAAAAATTAGGCTCTCTAGCCCCTCCCCCCGTCCCTCCCCCACCCCCTCACCCCAATAAAAAAATAGAGAGGGCAGTGTCATATCTGTCTTATCTAGTACTACAAAACTTGACTAGCTGCAGTCTATCACTACAGATCATAAAGGTATCATGAGCTGATCACTAATAGCGAACACAATTTCAGAGGATCTTTTGAATCGTATTGTCCAAGTTTAAAGTCAGGGTAGATGTTTTAAGCACCTAAACCTTGTCTTTTCTAAAGCACGGCTTTAGTTCTGCAAAACTGTAGCAATGCGAACCATTAAAGTAGTCTTATTGTACTCATCCAGCCACTGAGTACAATATGTTCATCAGGCATGTTTGGCAGCCCCTCAGTGCTTTCATGATTATTGCGTCACTTTAGGTAAGAGGTCATTACACAGTACAGGTCACACATATTAGGAACTTAACTTAATTAATTAGTGACTGAACATAAATTAACAACAAACTAACGCTTACCTGCTGATTATGGTCACAGTAGGCCCAACACTTAAGGACGTCTGATGCACTGGGGCGGAGCATTTTATCCTTGTTGGTCAACGACTCAATCAAGTTTGCCTGTGGGGCAGACAAAGAGACTGTTATATTATGTGGCATCCAAATGCAATGAGAAAAAGTGAGCAAGCTTCTGAAAAGATGTCCAAGAAAATGCAAGAAATAAATAAGTCCATCATCTTTAATGGATAATTTTAACGATAATCAAAACAGCTATTGGAAAGGGTTCTGGAAGTGCAAACGCAACCGTTATCTAACGTATGTAGTTCACCCTGTCTGTAGTTCACCCTGTCTGTAGTTCACCCTTGTGACTACTTCTCCTTATCTTAGCATGAGGCAGTGGAACAGGGTGTGAACTCTCTGAAGAACAATCTCAAATAAATTATGGATGATTTGCATGATAAAATCAATTTCCTTTCATGAATTGTCGAACATGAAACAAAACCACCAGCCCTAAACACATGGAGGAATTTCTGTGTCAATAAAAACCCATTTCCGATGGTTAACTCTAAGAGAAGGTTGGACTTCTAACAAGGGACATCTAAGAATCAGACTTCAATCAGTGTTTGATCTTGAGAATTCTGGCCTCTTCATGACGAAAAGAGTTCATCTGCGACATTCCACATTCCACCCAGGTCATCGACTGGTGTATATAATAATTTAAATAACCATAGCTAGGTCCACAGAACAGTTTTCCTAAATGCAAAGAAGTACAATTTCGATCTGTCTAACACAAATGTGATGATTACCGCTTCTGGCC
Source organism: Apostichopus japonicus (assembly GCF_037975245.1). Classification (NCBI taxonomy): domain Eukaryota; kingdom Metazoa; phylum Echinodermata; class Holothuroidea; order Aspidochirotida; family Stichopodidae; genus Apostichopus; species Apostichopus japonicus. The sequence continues at coordinate 15,837,053 of NC_092563.1, read as the reverse complement.
AACATGATCTCAGTTTTTCTGGAATGTCTCCCCCTTCTCTCAGCATCTTGATGCAAATGCTTCTCTCCATCCCAGTCCTGAACGGATGAAACATCTCATATTTGATGATACCGAAGCTGTACATATCGGCCTTTGGGTGAACATGGACAGGAAAATGAAGGAGGTATAAATTAGTGTGTACAATTTGTGACTTGCAGAAAGTACTGAATACTTGTTTCTGATTGGCTGAATTTAAATCCTGAGCTGTAGTATCGGCCTTTGGGTGAATATAGACAGGAAATGAAAGAGGTATGAATCAGTGTGTAGAAAGTTGTGAATTCTTAATTTTAGGCAGAAAATAGAATTTGGTATTACTTTTTTTTTTCAAACAACAACAAACACAGTCCTGCAAATCATTCATTTACAAACTAATATAATCTTGGTTATTATTTAACAACATGCACATCCAGTCCTCTATTCATACTATATTGTAACCCTCAATTTGAAGTTTCCTTAAAACTCAGCTGAACATATATTAACAAAATAATCACAAATGCTTATTTCAAGAACAAATCAATAAAATAAGAACAAAATAACAAAAATACACAAAGAAGATTCGAAAATGAATTACATGTAAGCTTTGGAGAGAAGTTTCCTATTGGAGTGACTTTCACTTTAGCAGCTATGAATTGAAGCATTTTTGCAGAAAAGTTACTATTTTTATTTCATTTCTATTTTTTAAAACAACCCTTTCTCACTTTGACTTTTGTACAGATACTGAAATAGGAAAAGCCACTTGCATTATCGAATCCGTTCGACTTTCCTCTGATAAACAATGTGCCATCCGACAGGTTCCAAACAAATCTCACATATCAGTGAGGAAATGCATATGAATATTCACGATTACAGGGGGAGGGGCATTTATTTGTAATTTTACGATCAGAATGAGGACTGAGTGCCGGTACTTTACCTTACTGTCATAATCACCGCCACGTTGTTGTTCTGGTGCGATGTAAGGGGAAGTCCCGATATCAGTGGAGAGTTGTCTCCCTGTGGGGAAAAGGGGGGGGGGAGATGAAGATGGACGCATGAAGAAGATAAGATGGGTACACGACAAACAATCTGTGTATAACAGGAAAACAATGTTGCCTGTCATGACAATTATTATCATTATTATCATTCACCAATTTAACATTTTAAGGGAGATATAGACCCAAGGATCAACCGAATGTGACAACAATTGCTTAGAATGGGGCACATGCCACCCACAAAGGAAGGACAAAAGAAAAAAATGACTTCATGTCTTAGATTTATAACACCTCTCAAGTTTAGTCAAGTTTTGAAGGGGGTTGCCATTTTGGTCCCATGATGTGATATCACAATCATAGCTTTTGGTGTCCTTTTCAATTTCACAAATGTGATGTCATTATTTTTTTGCCCATGAAGGTACATCCAATTGATGTTTAATAAACTCCAAAACAAATGAAAAGAAGTTATTGCAAAAACTGTTTGAGAGGGGGGGGGGGGGGGGCATACTACACTCACCTACATCTTTGTTACAAATGGCTATATGATGGTTGGGATTATTTAGGAGAATTAAATCAAGTAAGAGATCCCTGTGACTGGTGCCTTCAGTATTATTACTGTATGGTTTTGTCCATACAACTGGTGCCTTCAGCATCATTACTGTATGGTTATGTCTATACGACTGGTGCCTTCAGTATCATTACTGTATGCTTGTCTATACGACTGGTGCCTTCAATATCATTACTGTATGGTTATGTCCATATGACTGGTGCCTTCAGCATCACTACCGAATGCTTGTTTCCCTGCAACTGGTGCCTTCAGTATTATTACTGTATGCACATCAAGTTAGTTAATAGACATTGTATAACTCTAAAGCTTACCAACAGTCCTTGGGTTGACGGCTTCCACGTGTTCTTCCTCCTGACATAGGACTTCTCTTGCCAGGCCAAAGTCACCTATCTTGACTTCTAGTTGAGGTTCAGTCAGAAAGACATTCAGGGGCTTTGATGGTAGACCCACGAGAAGAACAAATAAGGAGAGGGAAAGAGAACCAGAAATCGAAAACGTTTAGTGGTTACCATGTCTAAACATATTCATAGTGTGGTAAGCCATACATGTTTATATACATGAACTTGTGCACACCAAAATGAAGAGGATTATCTATTGACTGATGCGGCAACATATAAAGAACCGTACCAGGAATCAGTTATCATGTTGACAAAGCATCAACCATTTAAATTCATTGCTGAAGACTTTACAGCTTCTAAAAATCATGCAACTGTTACTATGATGGCATATTGTGTATAAAAAAAACCCACAAGAAACAATGCAAACACTGCTGTAAGAAAATAAATTCCTACTCTATGAAAATGTGCTGTCCGTATATATATTTTTTATCCCAGTGATATTTTTGCAAGCGCTTCAATTCTTCAAATAAAACGTCCATTGACAGTAGTTGTATATAAGTTGTGAATTAATTTAGCTGAGATTTCAAGGGACACTGTGCATGTTCATCAAATCATGGTCTCCTACAGGGGCATGAAAACTTAAAGATGGCCATCCCGTTTCTTCAATTCCTATACTCTACCTCACCAGGTTAATCAACTAACCAAACAAAACCCAAACAAACCGCATTATCATTTCTCCAGTTTTTAATCTTTTCTTTTCTTTTCTTTCTGCTCCTTCTCCTTACAAGGACATCAAAAGAGCTTCTCTTTCCAAAAAAATAAATGAAAAAATTCTTTAAAAGTCTGGCTGGTTTTACGAGAGTATTTCCTACCTTGAGGTCTCGATGCAATATATCTTGTTCGTGTACAAAGTGGACACCCTCTAGAATCTGTTTCAGGATGTGGATATTTTGTCCATAGTTCACACAGCTGAACGCACCTATGCAAGAGACGATTAAAAGGTTGAAATCGATCGATCATAAATGACAATAGCGAAATTCTTGTAATTCAAAGGATTGTGTGAAATCATTGGATAAATACTGGTAGGGAATCAACCACTACACACAATGATGAATTGTAGCTATCACATGGCGAGTTGTTAGATGTTATGTAATTAAAAGTAAACCTGTACCCGTAACCGCACTCGTTATGGCGACGTGCCTTTTCTGTCACTGCGCCTCCTTCCCTTTGGAAAGAACTCCCATTTCACGTTCCTGACTCTCCCTCCCTTTGTATTTTCAAGAGACAACTTAAACCATTTCTGTTTGATTCCTAGTTTCTTTTAATCCTTGGTTTCCTTTGTCTCTTTCCTACTTTTTAAAGCGCTTTGAAACGCTGTATTAAGCATTATATAAATGTAAATTATTATTATCATAATTATTATTATTTTTAAAAGTACTCATCCTTACCACCTGACAGCAAACTATCATTTCGGTCCAGCAACCATTCTGATAAGGTTTTACCGCACAATTCCATCTGAATGTAAAGAACGTATTTGGTCAGAGGCTTTGAAGAATGGCGTCTTCGTGGTCGCCGTAAGGTGGCAGCATCCACTATTTCTCTTTTAAATGTTTCTCTGTCCATGACACCTTTCTGATTCCTAGTCTCCAAGGACTTATAGGTATATTGATCCGTCTGGACGATCTCTTCCTCCTTCTCGTAGAAATAAATTCCCGCTTGGGACACAGAAGTTTCCTTCACGCTCGATACACTGCTCGATGAAATGACGGAGGACACCTGGCCCGTCTTGGACCCGTTGACCGTCGTTGTCTTGGATCTGTCGAACGATGTCTCTTTGCTCGCCTCGAAGACGATTGAAGCATCAGAATGCTCTGGGTTGTCTTCTTCCGAGCTGGAACTAGAGGACTCAGAAGATGAGGAAGATGACGATGCGAGGGATGGGACCTTTTCATCTTCCTTCTTTGAACTAGACCCTGCATCGCTCCCCGAGGCATGTTCCTCTTCCAGCCAGGCGGCGTGATAACGAACGATCCTGTGACAGGGTGTCTTCGTAAGCTTGGCCAGGATGGTGACTTCTTGCGAAAGCTGTTGGAAATGTACAAGCAGATAAAGTTGAAACGTAAATAGACACTTGAAGATGATATTTTTAGCAAATTTTGAAAAACAACACTATCTAATTGTACAAAGGTACATAGATTTACTAACAAAGGTACTGAATATGTTAGATGTCTGCTAACTATTGTATTATGATGCAGCTTGTCGAACCCCAGTCTGCTAATGATCAAAACTATTTTCTGATACCGAGGAAGTTCAAGAAAAGAAAATTATATCCTAACCAATCAAAAATGTTTTGAGATGGGGCAATAAAAGAAATCTAAAAGTATGATCATAAGTGACCAATTGTGCTCTTTCTAGCAGATTCTTGGGCTATACAGATCAGGTTTACAAAAAGTGTGGTACATTCTAGCCTATGATGGAACAAGCTTGTCCAAGAAAGGAATGACACATTATTGCTGTGACCTTCAAAATAGTTGAAAGTGACAATCAAATTCCTTTTTTAAACTTTAAGAGAAAGATTTCTCTCCCCTTTCTGGGATTTTGTTTATCATTTCCCAGTCAGTTTGTAATGTTAATTTACTAATTTACATTATAAATAAGGCAGAATTTTCTCTTCAATTTGCCACTCTCTTGCATGTTGGGTTGTATTCAATGAACTTGTGGTTCTATCCCCAGTTACAGTATGTGTGGGTTTTTGATTGGCCATTCGAGCAGAGAAAAATGTTTATTTGGGGAGATTGCCACCAATTTATAAGGGATGTATAACTCAGTTGGTACAGCACAGAGCTATTACTCTTAGGGTACTACTTAGAATCCTCTTACAGCCAAAACAAATTTTTTTTCTTAGCAGGACTTTTTCAAATTTAATTATTAATCTTGCAGTCAGTTTTCTTGGATTGATTTAATTCCTGAATTTCTCAAAACTAAGAGACAAAATACTAACCTTTTCCAATGTGATGCTGCCTGGTGACTTCACGGTTACTCTCTTAACAGCATAATGCTGTTTGTCTACTTTATGGAGAACCTGCGTGAAATGAAACAAATCAACTTATTCCGCGAGGATTCTTCGTCTTTTTCCGAAAAACAAACATAAAACTTTCTGTACCCACTGAGAATTTTTTTTTGGAAAGGTGATTATATGTATGCAAATTGTGTCTGTAATGTTGACCTTCGACTCCTTTCCCAGAAAAAAAAATGTAACAGCCCCTTATGATTGACTGTAACTCTTAGAGATATGCAAAGTAGGTGGGGAATCTACTCTACTTGAATTGTTACAATCTTAATACTCCTTGTTCAGAATATAAATTAAATCAAAACTGCAGTGTCACTTTTTAAGGCACTGTTAGGGAAATGGATTTTAATACTTGTCGTTCAGAAAATTAATTAATTCAAACTGCAGTGTACATTTTTTGAGCCACGGTTAGGGAAATGGATTCTCTACTCATACAAACCTCTGTGACTTTAGCAAAGCCCCCTTTGCCGATGAGCCTTATTTCATCGAATTCACTTTTGTAACGACCATCGTGGAGGTAAACTTTCTCATTATTTGAAAGATAAGCGGTGTGAGATGATGTTAGAGGAAGGCTTCTGTTGATGGTCTGCAAAATAGGTCATCGAGTAAACGAATTTAACAAGTCGACTCAACAAACAAGATTTTGAAATTGCATTGCATTCTGTAACACTGCACTGAAAGCTGACCAAATCAATTGGCTGTCACTTCATATACAATTGCACTTTGTGAATTCATATGGTTTATGGAAGAGTGTCTTAATTGCTGTTCTGGCTAAATAGACAAAGCTCTGTATTGGTTGCACACAGGCACTTAGCCGATGGGGGGGGGGGGGGCGGAGGGGGCGACAGCCCCCCCCTTGAGCATATTTTTTGTATTTTATTATGATATCTCTAGTAATTTCAAAATAAAAGTGCTTAGATGCAACTAACAAGGCCTGGGATGTGCCAGCAATCTGGGAGTCATTTTTGGCCAAAATTTCTTGTACACTAAGCGCCAACACATCGTGGCCCTACGCTTAGATAGTTTGTCTAGAAGACTTCCCCCCTCCCTTGGCAAATTCCTCTATTCACCCCTGGTTGCACATGCTGTTTTCATTTGAACCAAAACTGTTGTTGGTGAAAAGCATGCATACAATGGCACCCAGTCAACAAAACTATTTATCTTGTGATCTGCTCTCAATCAACCATCCACCTTTTCATTTGAATGAATGAGGGCTCACTCCTTACTTTCAGCACCTCAGATTCAACATTAAACTCAATCAAAAAATATAAGACATTTATGGTCTCAAATGACCATGGCCTAAAAATATGTAAATATTAGAGCAAATGGTGTCGAATGTCATCTGATGGTGCTAGGTTGGCCATAGGAAGTCGAAAGAACATGGTTTGGTCGAGATGCTTGAATTAATAAAACAATAGATTAATATTTACATTAAAGGCCTGCACTGATGGCCGATGTCTTTAACAAGTAAGCCTTAAAGGAGCATTCCAGAGATTAAAACATTACCTTTAAAGAAGCATATCTTGAAAACCAGAATAGTGATAAGATACCTTTATAGTAGTGCTCAAATACTTTCGTTTTTCATTTTTCTTGGACTGGTACAAATGGAAATCTTAAATTCTGCCTAAAGTCATCTGTTTATGCTTTGTCATGGTAAAAAACCTACTAAACAGGCAGGAAATACCAGACAGGAATACAAGTACTCCTTCATGTGTCAACATCAAGAGTAGACTTACCAAGTTTTGAAAGGCTTGGCTAAATATATTTCTATGTAGTTGTAAGCCAACTGACTCATCACTGTTATGTATACTTTGGTGAACAGGCAGAACAATTTGTTGCTGTGAGAATGAAGAAAATTTTGAATACAGACCATGGTCATTTGTACTAGCTTCCAGATATTGAAAAGCATTATACAACGCCACAATTTTGTTAATACGTAATTTTGCAGGGCATTTCCACAGTTCCTATTGTTAAAGATAAATTGTTTTTGTTTGTTTGACTCTAAAACACTGGACATGAGAAGTGACTAACAGGATCTTTCATTGCTGTTTCCCCCCCCCCCCCTTTTTCATCTGAATGAAAAAGGTCATCACAATCACAAATAATGTTCAGGTTTAAGGGTTTTATGCGTTGAGAAATGACTATCGACGTGGTTGGGTGAAAGATGAAACAGTTTGTGTCTGAGATGGGCTACATTTAGAGATCAATTTAGAATAAATTGTTCATTACCACGGTTACAAGACTCACCTCATATCTCTTCTTCTTCTCAACCATCTTAGAGAAGACGTTGAAAGTTCCCTTCGATGAATTGTACAACCAACGGATGTCACCCGCAGAGAGGCCCTCTGGGGGTGAATCCAGGAGGAAGTCAGAGTCTGGGTGTGGAACGAATGACGAACAAAGCATTACACACATATAAGTAACTAATAAATAACACAAAGCTGACTGTGAGATTATACCAAGGGAAGATATAAAAAGAGCAATCCCAATAACTAATGTGGTCTTTTCCAGGAGTTTATTTTGCGAGCAGAGTATTACAGGGATTAGATCTTCCACAGGAAAGAACTGAAGCATATCTCAGGCCTCTGGGTTTTCTGGCTTAATCATCAACCATAGGTTAGCAAATGTGAAAAACAAATCCAATTATGTTACTTCCCTCTTAATCATAAACTCCCAAATCATTGGAATTTTTTTTTTTAATGAGGTTACCAATAATGTTAGCTGAGGATAAGAGGATAATTGTGCGGTGATCCGTGGGGTGGCCGGGTGGGGTCTAATTTGAGGGATTGCCTCTTCCCTTCATGAGTAAAAAAATTGACTTTGAAAGGAACCTACATTAAAATGGTACCAGATTTTAAATTAAAAGGTACAATCTAGAAGACTCTGTAAAAAAGAATAATTCCTTTTTTTCCAAATACTTCTACAACTTTGTCAGAAGTAGCCAAAATAGAAGACAATTTTTTCCTCAAGTCCGGGCATATTTTTAAGTTCTTAAACTCAACCCTGATGCTCACTTTGAAGAAGTGGACATGTTTGGAGAAATCCTGACATGGTGACCTTTCAGCAGTATCAAAGAACCTTGCCACAGAGACAAATGTAATTTGTTACTTTTCTCCTCTTGAGATGTGATCCTAATTTTTAGTGTGCTCAAAAAGCAAAAATACTCTCCTGGAAGTGACCACCTTTAAAATCTTCTCAGACAAAGCAACAGCAGAACAATGCCCACATAGTCTGAGATGGTTTGTGTCCAACCCCAAACCTGCCTAAAATGAATCCATGTGAGCACCACACAATAGATTTCTTGTAGTTCAAGTGATACATATGTGCAGAATGTGGGCTGTTAAAATCATAAAATCAGGATTCATTGGTCACCAAACCTCCTGCAACCATCCCCCCTACAAATTGAAAATTTAATCAAGTCAAAACAAAATTGATCATTTTGGCCAATTTTAGGATAAAATACCATTTCATGTAATTATTAAACTGACTTCAGACATAAAACTCCAAGGTACAGTATACTAAAATATCCTCATGTTTTAAAGTGTTTAACTTTAGAAAAACACTGGTCATGTTGGAAACATACCGTCAAATCCATTAAGTGCCTGGGCTTTAATGGGAGGTAATCTTCGACTTAATTCTTTCGATGTTTCATTTTCGTTCGATTTGTCTGCAGGAAAACAATTGTCAAAATAGCTACATGTTTATGTCATAACAAACTTTAACAAAGACTGATCCATTCTCCATTTCATGACATTCCAATTTCATTTGTAAACTATAGTACAAAACTATGGCAGTAATGTACACACTTAAAATATATATGATGAAGAAGGGTTTTCACATCAGCTGAGCCAACGTCCTCTTGTCAGGAATATTAAAACTTTACAATGCTATTTAATACTGTGTATAAATTGAAACTCTCTGTACCCATATTCAAGTCCTCAATCAAACTTTGTTAACATTAATACTTTCTCCAGTATTTAATATAACAGAAATCATGTTGTTCATTTAAAAATATTTGAAGTATTACTGTATATATTATAAATAGAATTATAGGTTAAAATGTTTACGTCATTTCATACATTACACAAAAGTCATTTTACTTTTCCTAGCAAACAGTTTCTGTTCTATTTTGTAAGTACCTCCACTGCTATTACTAGCAGATGAATTGCAGTTAGTAATAGTCACAACATCTTCATCATCTACCCCTGGCTTGGAACTCATGTTGACAAGAAGGCACCAGCTTAACCTGATACATCCTTCACATTGTTCTGAAGAACAAGAAGATAGAAAATTATGATGATTAGTGTGTCATTTTCTTGGTTTATATATGGCATTGAATATTTGGTTAATTGTTTTGGGTGTTCGACTACCAGTCAGCTGCTTTTGCAATTTTATCTTGAAAAATCCAACGTTAATTAAAGGCATTGAATACTCGCCCCAAACAGCGTGCCGCCATCTTTAAAAAGTTAACTTTCCGTTGCTTGCCAGAGAAGCTTTTCTCTTGTCGCTACAAAATGCAGACAGTAATGAAAGGTGATACCTTGTTATCTTTAGCTGAAGCTGTCCATCGCTGTATTGTTTGTACACTGTGCTGTGGTTATTGACCGCAGCTGTATGTAATGACTGTACACTAGTGTCTAATTACCGACGGTAGCAAGCTGTGTGTGTATTTTCTGGGATCAATGGTGGTGTCTAACACTTTTGTAACTCCTCATTCGAAACTAGGTCAGATTACCGGCATTAGACGTTCCTTTTTGTGAGAGTCTTCACACCCTTTAAGCTGTGTTTGTGTTTTCCTCTCAAGAGAATTTCAGGAAACGTTATATATACATATACTGTATTATAATCAATTTTGTCTCGTGGTAAGGGATAGGATATATTTCTTCCTGATTGACAGTTTTTGCATTACTGTGGTCTTGACTCTTGTGTTACCCATGATGCTACTGTAGGCTAACAAATAAATTTAGGCTACGTACATCAAATTTAATATGATCTCGAACTCTCAATCCATTGCAGGAAAACGTACCAACCATGGAGAGTCATGTGACATGCTCCCAGGCACAACTAACATATTATTAAACCCTTTGTCAGTTCGATATGATAAATGTTTCATAAACAATGGAACGCCACTATAACAAGTATTTGCGGTAAAATTGATAATAATTGCTTAGGTTTCGATGATAACGATGTTTAGATTTACTTGCTGTCTCACAAAAGGCTCAATCTGCAGACCCTGGCTGCTATTTGAGCATCTAATGCCAGAGTCTTATAGATTGTGGTAGGCGGTCACTTCTATTTAAGTTACACGCTTTTTTACATGCAGAAACGTTGCTTAGGAACAATGAATCCTGTCGTCTGTTTCTCATGTCTGTATACATTGTGTACAGTCCTGATAAACTATGTGTGTGCCAGTTTCAGTTTGATTGTTTGAAAGAAAATTCCCAAAATTAGAAATTTTGGAATTGAAAATTGCAGTACACATGTACAGTGGTGTTACGTCGAGGTTGACACTACACGACTATACAGACTATACCGTACGATAAATTTCAATTTCGACGATCCGACTTTAAAAATTCTACCGGACGATATAATGCTAAAGTACAGGTGTTTTAGCCTGACGATAATTCAAGATGCAGACCGACCATTCATGAAAGGATTAATCGATCGCTATTGTTAAATTTTCCGTCGGTAGCGTCGAACAATCCCGACGATACCAGGCCTACAGTCAGTTGATAAATTAAAGAGAACTACTGCACTGAACTGACACTGCTAAGCGGCCTAGCCCAAGTTGCGGACCGACCATTCATGAGAGGATTAAATCGATCGCTATTGTTAAAATTATAGTCAATAGCGTCAGTTAGCCCCGACGATATCAGGCCTACAGCCTGTTGATGAACTAAAGACAATGCGCTTCTAAACTTACTGTACATTGCTAGGCGGCCTAGCCTAAGTTGTCTACAGTATTATCGCAACATGCACGAACTTCGATGCAAAACAATGTAACACCTCACATATATATAGCCTAATGTTTTACTACTTTCCCTGTAACAAAATAATTACCTTGTGTACCTTTCCGAGTGCAACGGTGTTTAATGTTTGCAATCCACTAACGATAATATAGTATTGATGAAAGATTTGTTTCTTTACCGGCAATATCTTACAATATAAAGGCACCATAAGGTGAAGAATAAAACATCTGCAGACCGAACACAAATTAAGTCGATGTTATCCAGAATGTTAACTGTGAATTAATAGATTTAAACTTCCATTTAATTTTGTTGTTACGACCTGACAATGCAATGCAGACGCCGCGGCGCCATTTGAATGTTACATAGTTAAATGGTCGGAATATCAAACACACCCGCAGCAATTCCCACGCGCGTTATCCAAGGGTCGACTTGAAAGCTTGAGGGAAAGTGGAGGGATGGGGGGGGGGGGTGGTGACGTGCTTAAACAGAGACCTAAGCGTACATCGTTATTTTCATATGAACTGATTTTACTACAGACACTGAAAAGTATTGAGAGAAGATTTAATTTTTGAAAATTTATTTTGAACCAAATAGACTGACATCAGAGCACATTACGCAACTTTAGATTAACTTAAAATCGAATTTTAAAATGCATTGTAAGTACACTCTTTATATCAGTACAATTTCGGAGCTTGTCCAATATGATCCGACTGAGTGAGGAAAAAAATGTATAAGTTTGACGAAATAGCGTATAAATAATAGCACACAAAAAATCACACTCATGTTATTCTTAAGTGAAAAAATAAACGCATTACTGAGGCAACACCTTTCATATTTTGTAAACTTTATATCACTCATAACTTCTATATTTATTTTCATTTATTTTACGTATTGAGGAATGTTTTAGAAGCATCTATAGTAAATTGTTCAACATTCTTTAAATATAGAATGAATAAAATGGATCTTGTTTTGTGTAACATACAACTACCTGTACTGTAGGAGACAACTAAAAAGATATTATTTGTGCTCAAGTTCAGTTTAAACTCACAGAAAATTGTTACATTACAACTAGATAAGGTTACATTACAACTAGATAAGGTTACATTACAACTAGATAAGGTTACATTACAACTAGATAAGGTTACATTACAACTAGATAAGGTTACATTACAACTAGATAAGGTTATGTACTGTCTTATTAGCCTTCTCTCGCAGTTGCTGCCTATAGTGCCTGTTGAAGAGATCGATGGTTGTCTTCAACCGTGCCCACTCAGCTTCCTCTGCCTGGTGTGTCGGTAGCGGTGCAAAATCGAAGATGGATTGTCGTATTTTCTGTAGGCGGTGTTGGTCAAGTTGGGTCTTGCCACGCTTCCCTGACGTATTTCCATGTAGTCGCTCTTCCGCCGTAAAATATTGCACAGCCAACAGTTTCGCCATTTGCCTTCGATCCTGGCAACATTTAGCCAAGAGAACATGGATGGGGCTATCTTGCTCTTGCAGTGGTGTGGGTGCGGGTGCGGGCGAGGAAGACAGAGTAAGTAACGCATTGCCGACTGCACTGGAAAGCTCAATTGGTGGCGGTGTGGCAGGTACAGGCATTGGGGAAGATGTTGGTGCCTGCTGTATTGACCCTTGCTTCCTCTCCATCTCATCCACTCTCTTCCTCAACTCTGCAAGCTCTTCGGACTGCGCTAAAATCTTCATGGTTAATTCAGCAAATCGTCCGTCGCACACTGCTGAACAACCAAAGGCTGGAGTAGCCCTCGACCACTCATCCGGCAAAGGTAGGGGATTGCCCTCTGCTGTGGCTGACGATACCACTGACTGAATCGCCATTGTGGCAGCATCTGCGCATCCATATGCCATCCCTTCTGCTTGTGGCGGACCTCCATCATCCCCTGGGGCTGCTGGCCCAATGGCTATCCTCGTTGCAATCTGTTAGAACAAATGAATAAACAAAATGAAGGTTACTGTATTAGGTATGCATCGTTTAATCAAGTACGTTCCGTGTGTTTTTCTGCTTTAACAGTTACTGTAGGTGTACTGAGTAAAGAATCATTTTACAGGGACTGCAGCGAAAAAATCTCGTTTTTTCTAGGGAAAAACGGTCCACGGTAATAAGGTGATCATTTCAAAATTTACATAGCAAGAAAAAATGGAGGAGGCTACCCCGCCCCCACCCGTCTCTGTGGTCCTTGTTATGTACTGGTGTTTGTTTATAATTGAATCACCTTAAACTTTGTAACTGATCGGCTTTTTCAAACCCACAAAGCTTTTTATAGGAACGAATAAGTTCCACCCAATTGTGTATAATGAGGACATCTATGAATAGCATCGTATCAATTTATCTTCTTTTGCCATGTTGATCGTTAATGAGGAGAAAGAGGTAATGCTATCTGGAACCTGTACTCTTTACGCAGAAATTTCAATTATGCGTTTTACAGTATGTTAACAACTTCAACTTTTCAAATCGTCTCTTTTACAAATGTACAGTACGCTGTATACACACAGTGTCACATTTATATAAATACTTCTTTCCAATTTTTTTGCTGTGTCCGAGCAGGTTATCAAAAGGAATTAAATGGTAAGGTGTGATTGAAGGATTTACTGTAAGTTACTTCGTAACCACCAAAATGATAGCTCATCGTACCTTTTTGGGCACCAGCGTCCTTGTCTTCTTCGTCGTCGACGGCGCCTTGCTTGACGTGGCTCTCTTAGGTTGTGCGGGGCGCCTTCGCGGGGTTTCGTTTTCTTGGTCCCTTTGGTGGTTGACGACATCCCGATGTATAACAGTACTACTGCGGTTGGTTGAGCCCTCTCCCTGGTTTACAATCATTACTAACGGTTGCCTCCGATCCGTTGATTCCACCAGATTCATTTCCATGAGCCACTCATATTTTAGCTTTCTGCTTTTGGCATAGATCTGGAAGGATATATATAATGTCGATACGGTGAACGCCAAAAACAAAACGCATTTTGAGAACGAGACAATCAAGAAGAATATTTGTAGTTACAATGTTCCTCGGGCTTTCGGTGAAAAATTGAAAGAAATTGTTGTTGAATTGTCGATTCTAGGCTACAGACACTGTAGGCCCAAAAAGTCTTTAAGATTTAGTTTTCAAATGAAGCGTTAAAAATCGGCCGTATCTCAAGGTTTAAAAAAAAAAATAGATGCAATATATACTGTACATGGTGATCAGGTCAATTCTAACGTGCGCGACAAAAAATAAATTATATTTGAGAACGAGACAACTAAGCAGCAGAATATACAAAGTAGTTGCTATTTTGCTTAATTACAGGAACATATTCTAAGCCAATGTTTCTCGGGCTTTCTATAAGAAATTACGAGGTGCTTCGCCACTATACGTTGCGTTACATATTGTAAACCGCCTACTGTACCCCCTACTTTCACTGGACGAGTAAAGAAGTATAAGTTCAAAAACCATTAATTTTCTTCTAACAAGATATTAACGTTAGATTTTATAAAAGGTGATATCGTTATCGAGATACTGTATTGAGATTAAAAAATAACCAGAGGAAGACTTAAAGCAAGTTTACACTATCATAACGAAATGGTAAAGAGGCCTACGTGTACAGTTCTTCAGGGCGATTGGCGATGGGGGGGGGGGTGCGACTGTAAATCCTTGGTACTTACCACGCAGTTAAAAGGGTCGTTTTCCTCGACTGTTACAACCTCCCCAGAAGTTCCGTCCGCCTTCTTTATTGTAACTTCTTCACCTTTCTGATAGAACTGCGGTTGGGTTTCTTTCCAATTTTCACTCTCCAGCCGACATTGCCGCTTTGGCACGGGCAGTCTCGTTTTTTCTTTAGAAACCCAATCTGTAACTCTGTAGTTCGCCCAGCGAATTTTGAAGGCGTCGGCTCTCTCCTCCAAAACTTTTCCGATGAGCCAGATTCCACATGCAGGATCCACTGCTTGTACTGACGTCTTTACTGAAATCATGTTGGTGTTGAAATACTACTGTACACAGTATTGGCTCTCTTCTACAGAAACTGTATTCGAATGGTAGCAGGGATCTCGAAGTTCTTTGCTTTATACAAAGTAATTACTTTAATGACACCGCCAATAAACTTTCTGCCTATTTTAGGCAGTGCTTTATCTTGTTAACATAATGCAATCAAACATCAATAGGGGGATTAGCATGTGGTTCCGTAATAGCGCAACCAGGTTCGCTCACTACATGCATTCATTCTGCAAGGGTAATTTCATACTGTAACTCAGTTTTCCTTGAGCTATACCTTCGAATACAATATGCCAGGCAAGTTAGTACCAACGCATATACGACTGAATATTGTACGTGCGGCAATTCTCGGAAGAAAACCACCTTTACAAATTTGGCGAGAACTTAAAGATTCTGGTGTTTTGATATCTCGGAACACCGTGAAGAACATTATAGCGAGATTCCGTACGAGAGGTAACCTGCAAAACAACAAGCGGGGTGGACGGCAACGAAGTATGACTACAGAGCATCTTAAACTTATTGATGGGTTGATGGAGACCAACGACGAGTTGACTTCAGCAGATCTTCGCCGAGAATTACACAAGGCCACGGGCACCAGTTTCGCCACATCCACTATCAGGAAGAAGAAGCTTGAACTTGGGTGGGTGTTTAAGCAGACTCAGTTTGCCCAAAATATCAGAAGGCAAAACCGTATCAAGCGTTTGATACACATCAGAGAACTGGCCCTAACGAATGAAACTTACAATGACGTTGTGTTTACTGACGAATGTTCAATCGAGCTAGATCATCATGCCAGGATAGTATTTCACCGTAAAGGCACAAAACCTAAACTTAAAGGAAAACCGAAGCACCCATACAAATTGCACGTGTGGGCCGGTATTTCGAAGCGGGGGGCTACTGACATCTTCATCTTCGATGGGATAATGCGTCAGGAGTTCTTCGTGGAAATTTTACGAGAAGCTCTTCTGCCTTTCGGTCGCAAAAATTTCCCAGAAGGTTTTCGTCTGATGCAAGATAACGACCCAAAACACACCAGTCTGTACGCAAGACGTTTCATGGAGGAAACCAATATTACATGGTGGAAGACTCCCCCAGAGAGCCCTGACCTAAATCCGATCGAAAAGGTGTGGCATGAGTTGAAGACTTTCCTACGGAAAGAATGGAAGCCACACAAGAAGGAGGAACTGGTGGAAGGAATTCTTAAGTTCTGGAGGGAGCGGGTGACCCCACAAAAGTGCCGAACCTACATCAACAACTTGAAGAAGGCAATACCAGCGGTCATCGAAAGTCGGGGAGAGGCAACACAGTATTAAGTTGTCTGTAACAAACAAAACGGTTCTTTTAAGGACCACCATATATTCCAGAAAGAGATGAACATCCTCCCTCAAACATGCTTGTATTTCATCCTTTGTATTTAAATTAAGGCTTTCATTTTTAGTACCGAATATTACCCCCGGGGGGTGGGGCAGGATAACAACTTACCCTGAGCACTGATTTCGGATTATAATGTCAGGGGCGGTGCTAGCTTCCTAATAAAGTTGAAAAAAAAAATCGCCATTTACAAACTAAGTTTTTTTTACGCCCCGTCAAAGTACAGAAAAACCCTGTTATTTCTGGTCATTATGTTAAAAAAAGGAGTGGGGGGGGGGGTCTAGTTTCGACCCTAGTAGGGACTTCGGACGCAAAGACGAGTAACAGGAAATACAAGAGGCAAACTACTGTACTACAGTAGTGTAGGTATACAGAGGGCAGAGCGAACACAAATAAAGAAGTAAACGGATTAGTAAACAAAGAGGGAGAGAAGAAAATAAGCCAGGGAAAAAATATAAACTGTAGAAGGATAAAGAGAGGATTAAATAACGAGGAGTAAATAATAAACTGTGGGGAGCGTGGGGGGGGGGGGAATCAACGTACAGGAAGGACATATCAAAAGTTTGAATAATGACAATAATATGACTAACGTGTGAGATGCGTGTATATCTTAGCACAGTGAAATGCCAATAGCCTTAACACCTCGGCGGTTAAGAAGTTCGTGTTATTATACACAAACAAGAGAACTAATGCATTACAACAAAAAATCTTTTTTTTGTGATAATTTCAAATGGAATTAAATGATACATGCCGCGTTGACACCTCGTATAATCCCTATACGAGTTTATACGCATGAAATGCTATTGTGCTCAATGAATAGGGATCAAAGTCGCCGAAGAATTACTGAGATGTTTGAAACAGCCGTTTCTTAAATAGTAATTCATGACGCGATATTTCAGAGGACGCAGGTAGAGTGTTTGCCGGCATAGAACTTAACTGTTTTTTCGTTAATTGGGGTTCAGTATTCAGTGTTTCTTTTCCCCGACTCTTTTTTTTTTTTACAGCTGTAGAGGTTATGTTTCACGGAGAATAAATTTACTTGGATAGTTGGCAACATTTTGAAGAAATAATAAAGTATTACTTAAGCGTTTCTTGTGTCATTTTTTATATATAATTACCGTTGTTTCCAACAGAGTGAAAAGAAAAATAATTCCACCAGGGCCATCGGCTCAGTACGGTCCGAGTCCATAGGAGTTCACTTCTTTGCCCCACATTATTTTCATTTCGAAAGACGCACAGTTTCAAGTTCATTACACACTGAAGGCTTCGATTCTCTATCTGCCTTGTTTAGGGAAGATCTTGGGATTTTCATCCCTAGATATCGCTAGATATCGACACAGAACAGTGCCCGTGGGCTTTATTGGATTTCATTCTCCTTTTTCTCTTTCTTTTCCCCCTTTCCTTTCTTTCCTTCCTCCTCTCTCTCCCCCCCCCCTTTTCCCCTTTTTTCTTCTCTTTCTTTCGCGCCCAACGCCCCACCCCCTGGATACGCGCCTGATAGTACTTTACATTTGATACAAAAATTACTTCTACAACAGCTGCAACAACTTCCCAAAAGTTGTATGTGTCGCAACTAGGTTAAGTTTTAACCTTGCTGAACAGTACCATTCATAATTTGCATATTACACGAAAATTTACACTCGGCGTCTAGATGGCGGGAAAATGAACCATCATGTTCAATGTCTTGTTTTGTTCCCATGGTGCAATGAACTTGTGCAAGTTCGAATGTCGATGACCTACTTGTTTTGTGACCAATGTCACTGGGAATTATGTGTGTAAAAACTCGGTTTTTCCACGTGTTTTATATATATATATGTATAAGTTTTACGTAAGCGGAGCGAAGTTCGGGGCGGCTCTTCGATTGTGAGGAAGCGCTTATCTAAGTACCAATATTTGTGCAAAATATCGTAAGGTTTTTCAGATATTCTCTTTGAATGTCCCCTCCATATATCTCTCTTTCTCCGTCCACTCAAAGCTCGACACTTACGCTAATTCTGTTAGAGGAAAAATTATCGCAATATCGCGATAATTTTTGAACTATTTATCGTGACGGTAAAAAGAAAATATCGCCCAACCCTATGCCTGACCCGGTTAATATCTAGATCAGTGACAAAGCTTGAGAAACGAAGGGTCTTCTTAGAGCCACCTGTTATTCGTTGACCCATTTACGCGGTACTCATGTTATATTTGCTGTGGAAGTAAAAGTTGGCAGGTCGCCAAGATAAATTCATTGGATACAATTAATTTCAACTGGACATTTATTAGCCTTTCTCGTAACACCAACGTTTATTTAGCAATACGAACGGGAGTTAGATTTTCGCATATTGTTACTCTGGACCGTATTGGATTTATCATAATTTTATCTGCTGCTGGATATTTGTACCTTGCAAGGTAAATATACGAGTCTATTGCAAAGTTTAGGCAACTGGGGGGGGGGGAGTAGGGGTAGGTAGGGGTTGTTGTGATGGGTTGTTGCGATACTAGGGGGGGGGAGGGGGCTGTCTAGTGATCGTGGAATACTTTTAGAAAAGAAAATATATATTTCAAACAAGTCGAGGGTTAAAAGGTTTATGTGCCGGTCAGACCGGCCAATGGATAGGGTGTATTTCAGCGGTAGGGAATGTATCAGCGTGCTTGATACTGGGAAGTATGATTGTATTTCTGATGTTCATATGGTGTAATGTATTATATATCCGTAAAATCAATGATGATTTACTAAGGCATTCAAAATTGAAATATTTTCGTTAGGCCTATATTCAGATTTGTACAGTATGTTGGCATTGATAATATACAGTACAGTAGTGTTTGGTCATGGCCTCGGTCCTCTTGCAAGGAATTATCTTGCAATTAGTTTACTGTCTGACATATTGTTAGTAGCCATTCTTCCTCGTGGCTGTTGCTCCTGGAAGCATAAACCACAACCTATTGTTCGTTTCCTCTAAGCTTTCTACCTTACCGACGATACTGCAGATTAACTGACGATAATCTGACGTTATAGTGTATTTCAAGCCGGCGATACTCGCGCTGCATGACTATAATAGTGCTGCTTGAGATTCCCGACGATTAAAGTGTTGCTCGACGATCCGACTATAAAGACGATAACCGACTATTACCGACCATAATGCCCAGACGATAATGTCAACCTCGACGTAACACCACTGTACTACTTGCTAAATTCCGTTGTTCATATTGCTCCACCAGGAATGTGTTAGCTATGAAATGATTTGCAAAATTGCAAAATAACCCCACAACTCTTGAATCTCAGAGATTATAATTATGACCACAAGTCAATAGGCATATAGTAAACAATGTATTATCGCTCTCAAAACGCCCTAAGTTGCAGTGTATTCTGAAATTACCCGGATCATATTAAAATAAGTTGCTTATGGCATACACATTCAAGGAGTACTGTATGGATTGAGTGCTATAAGGGAGCATGTCATATGGCCCTACATTATTGGAATGGGTTTTCTTTTTTTAGCTTCACTTAATTGACATAAAGGATCCAGATTCATGTATGCGCCCATGGTTACACATACGGTTAATTAACGATAACAGTGGCAGAAGGCTATCCTACTACTCCCAGGGAGTTCCCTGATCTTAATAGAGTGAACATTTACCAAATATTGCTACGACTTTGCCTGCTATTAACAATAACATACAGTAGTCTAGGCCTACGCTATCATTAACTAGCAGTTGTTAGGCCAGTAATTTTATTAATATAATGTTAGTGTTATGTTATAGCCCTAGCCTAATCCGCGAAATTTATGTATCTGGCCTGAGCATGAGGAAATTTCCAGAACTTGAGACTAAAGACAACATAACAATTAGTATTCTCACCAATGCTTGGAATATTGGACAAAATGTTAACACAGCACGAAGTCTGTAACACAGAATACAGGCAATAAGTAGCAATGGACTTGATCCTACGAAGCTTTTCGGCATCACCAAGAGCAAGATGCTTCAACCTTCTTGACAACTAACTTTCCAATGACATGTGCATGTAAAGTCTTGCCTTTCGTAATTGGATATCTCATTTCTTGCGTCATGTATTTCTACGGAAGCAAAGAAAAGACATTACATTGACGACTTACACATTGCAATAAAAGTAAGTCTGAATATGATCGTTTTACACATTTGATTAAATAATTAAAAATGTCAAAAATCTTAAAATTGTCGTTACGTTCACTTTGTAACATCTTGGAGAAAGGTCAGCAATTTTCAAAATGCGTTTTAGACGAGATGCACTTTATAACTGTGTAATAGTATAAAAAATTCAAAAACGTTTTTTTGCAAAACGTGAAAATTTTAAGTGCATCTTATTAAAACAGTTATTTTCAGTTTTCGTCGTTTTTACATCAAGGAAGTGTGCAAACGGTGATTTTCAATTTTTTTTTAACGTTTTACACGGTTAGTGTATCTACTATCTAGTCGAAACGGTTATTTTCAGATTGTTTACCGTTTTTCCGCGTGTTAGCTGTAATGTTATGTGTTGTATACGCTTCCGTATACCTAAAATGTATGCTGCGCAATATTACATACAAGGGGAATCCCCAATTTAGTAACAGTACACAAGGCGGGAAATTTCTTTTGCTTTGTATTCGATCAATGCAGATGGAGACTGCGTCACTTCTCGGTTGGCAGTCTATGTTGTTGTACCGGGCATGTCTTACTGGATTTAATATATTCACAAACAAACAGACATTCACACAGAGGTCGGTTTCTTGAATTAATAGCCACAATAAAATCTGATTGGAATGCATTGCAGTTTCAATCGGAAGAACAAGTAGTTTTTATCTTCTTACTTCCAATACCAAGCACTATAAATTTCATGTAGGAAATGCAATACAAAGGGGCATCATTCGCTGGGGGAGGCATTAATTAAGCCGGTGAATTTTTTGAAGTAATAGCACAACTGGCGTTGAACCTGATGATAGAGCTATACATGGGACCTCACAACCAATGATCTCCCTTTCTTAATATTTGATTCCCATAGTGGTTCATGTCTATACTAGCATCAGTAAGTAAACATATGTGCATGGCCAGTGGCGGAGCTAGGGGTATTGGTCAAGGGGGCGAAAATGGTCTGTAGGGGCCCTTTCGACACTATCTAAGCGGAGCGCCACCTCAGGTTGCTGCGGAGCGTACAGAATTTTTGAATTTTTGAAAGTGGTAAAAAGCTGAAAAGGGCGCCAGCAGTCCATTTGAGTCCGTCAGGGGGGCATCCGCCCCCTGACTGTATGGACGCTCCGCCACTGTGCATGGCACTCGGCCTACCCAGGCGCGTATCCAGGGGGGCGTTGGGGGCGCGCGCCCCCCGGGTAAGGAAAAGAGGAGAGAAAAAAAGAGAAGAAAAGAGGGGAAAAGAAGGGGGGGGGGAGAAAAGGAGGAGAGGAAGTAAGGGAAAAGAAATACTTTTTTCTTTTTATATCCCCGTTCATATTTAGCTAATGTAATACAAGATATGGAATGTAATGAATTACAACATTACTTTCTTCAAAAACTCAAAGCTTCCGAAACAAAACATAACGTTAGCTACCTCCTTACCAACCTTTTAAAAAAAAATCCTAATTAACCGGAGACTCCGCCCACTGTCTGTACTCCCAGTCGATAACATTGTGTGTAGTTGTAATTATACACCAAACTGACTCTTTTGTCAGTTTACCTTTCGATACACCACTTACATTTATTTGGTTGGAGTGGTCTGAATATCTGGTGTATAGGTCAAACTCAATTAATGTAACATATAAAGGTTGACCTATATTTTGCAAGTGACAAAAGAAAAAGTAGAACAACAAGATTTAAATAAACCTTCATGCGTTTTGATGAATTCGTAATGTTAACACCTGTCATTTTTTTTTCTTGATAGGGAACTTGTTTCCTTCGCGTTATGTTATTCCACCCATGTATGTAAGTCGACTCGATATTTTGTTTTTAAGTTCATATCAACAGTAATAGAACACCCTAATAGATGACATTCAACTTCCTTTAATTGTTCTTTACAAACTTGTAGTACATTGCAAAGATATCGATAATTTGAGGCCAACAACTCTCACTGTTGAGTGTTGCATATCTGAGTAACTGACCTATAGGCCTAGTATTCTCCGGGTTAAAACTAACAGTCCATTCAATTCAATTGATGAACTTCAGCTGTTTCAAGGGCAAGGGCGGCGGAACCGGGGGGCACAGGGGGCACGTGCCCCCCACTTTTCCTCAGGATAAAAATGTGCCCTTTTTCTACATAAAAATTGAGGTGTCTCAAGTTAGCAGGAGGCCATGGAACCAAAATGAACACTCGGGAAGGGCCGTTTCCGGCCATCTGAGGGGTTTGTAAAACCAAAAAGTTTCTTGTACGCTACGCGCCAACCGATGGTGGCGCTCCGCTCGGATAGTCGTGCATACAACTTTGTACGCCCTGACTTTTAATGAATTTCTGTAGGTCAAACTCAAAGCTCTTTCGAATGGGAAAATTTGTTCAGATATTAACAAGAAATAAACCCTATAATTCGGAAGATTCCTACATTAGAAACTAACATGATTTAACCTCATTTTGTCTCAAAAGAAAACTTGTTCCTTGTTTCCCAATTTGCACATTGGATATTACAGTGCTAGTATGCATATTTTTCTTGAGGGGGGGGGGGGGGGCGTTGATGGAGTGATGTGTATACGCAAATAAGATAATACAATAAGAGTTATAAAGGGTAGTTATAAGGCTGCATCATTCCAATCGAATTTCTTCAAAGTGCCCTTTGATGTCGGTGCCCCCCCCCCCCCCCGCAGATTAAAAGTGCTTCCGCCGCCCTTGTTCAAGAGTCACAGTTTCTCAAACATTAAGTGTTATAGAAATACAATCCTGACTGAGGCCAGTGTTTTAAACAGTATTCTGCAACGTGTCGCAATTATTCGAGTGCCTAAAAACGTCCTTAAGCATTTGTGAAAAAATCCAAGGAGTTTGTTGTATTTTATTTAATTGCAGTATTCTTTTATATAAGAAATATGCCCTTTAGGTTTGGTTAACTTTAAGATAAGACTCTTTAATGAGCTAGTTTAGATAACTTCGATTGTTACAAAAACGATCATATACCTGTTATTGCATCATACCTTACGTAATGTAGGCTACAATACAATATTGATGTAATATTCATAACAGTGATAAGACCGAGGCCTATGTAATTTGCATTTTTGGCCAGTTTGTTTGACAACTTGTATATTTCAGTATATTTATTTCCTGGGAGTTTCGTTTGAGGGGTTTGACCAGTTATGTGTATATCTGCATGGTCTAATTATTGGAAGAAGTAAATAATTACATCTTGTATATTCTGATTATTGTCCTTATCTTCGAGTTAAACTTCAAGCAAACATCTACAGTAGAAAGTCGCTGTATAATGTCAGATTGTTATCGAGTGGTTTATGTATTCTTTTATCCGTACGAATGTTATATAGTTTGAATAATCAAAGGGGAGGGGTTTCAAGACTGGTTTTCAAGAGCCGGATGATGATAACTTTAATTCATCGGTGGATTCGCCTTAATTAATTGGATATTCGCCGCAGCCCATGCCTGCACTTGCCGGAGCTCGAGATGGAATGTCCGATTGCGAAAAGTATGGGATTGGGTGTTGAGCAGCCCGACTGGTCAATAATTGCTTTAAAGAGCCAAAAAAATATCAAAAATTGCTGTTTTTGAGACTTGTTTGCCTATAACATATAATTTGTGTTTTTGCTACAAAGTTGACCTTTCGAGTCGACTTGTCTGCCCTCAAACGTTTTCTGCCCCAAAATGTCAAGTTTGCACCTATTTTCCAGGACTGCCCTCGAACAGGCCTATGATAAATTGATAGTACGTATGCCATATTTTCAAGTTTCATATGCCCAGCATCTATTTACTATGCTGAAATCAAAAGATCGTTCACATTTTTTGTTATCCAAAAAGAGCTGCTTGGTCTGACAGTTTGGCGTTTTGGGGCTTCATTTGGTCTTTGCTCAAGATAATTTGGCTGGCTTGAAAAGCTTGCCACGATATCTACCAATCCTGGTGTTGATGCTGAACAGTTGAAATAAAACTTTCGTGAGCCTGCGACAACAGAACCATTTCCATTTAGGTACAGTATGTGAATGTATTTGAGCACTCTTCTGTATGAGGTCCATGAAACCTGCATCAGTTTTTGTATGTAAGAAGTGCATCTGAAATTTTGGCTAGCTATCAGTATTATCTGTAGGTAGGTAACAACCCCTTGCTTTAACAATGGTGCCACTATTTACTTTTCACTTCGGCTTCGCGTAACTAGGCCTAGGCTAGGTATATTCCTATTAATCTTACGCAAGGCTACGTGAGTGGCAGCTATGCCAATACTTAGCCTGATCAGCAATAACCGCAAAAAGAAAAGAAAAGAAAAGAAAGATAGGTAAATTGATGTCGCAAGCAATGAAGCATAGTCATCTCTTATCATATTTTCATGGAGCAGCTATGCGTAACTGCAGTGTTGGCACTATTTATGCGCATAACAGCAACTTTGGGATTTCTTGACAGTAAGGAGTATAGGCCTATGTGTAGTCAACTACGGCAATATGAATATAGGCCTATATCACATCAACACATCTACAAGTAGGCCTAACTTAGGCAATATCTCGTTCTTAGTTCATATCTCGTTGAGACTGTCATAGAACCTATTGTACCTGATTTTAACATATTGTGATATCAAAGTTTTACTGCCAAAAGATATGGAGACGCATAATACTATAAAAGTGAGGGACCTGTGACCTGGGCCACGCAGGTCCTAAAACACTGTATAGTTTGCCTTGTGTCTCAGTCCCCTCCCCCCCCCCCCCCCGATATTATTCTGGGCAGGAGAGGGCTAAGTAACATTTAGAGGTATAAATTTGGTTTTGCCCTTGCAACCCTCTACTCCCACCTCCCCTGACAGATTATATAACAAAAAGTTTCTAGTGTATAATATATACATGTGTACAGAACAATATCTAATGTACAACCTGAACCGTTGATCATTCTTTGAAATAGTTTCAAAAGTATTATCCTGATGGAATGATGACAATTTTATGTATGATTTTATTTATATGTTTAAAACTAAGCTAGTATAATTGCTGTAACTGTGTAGGTAATATTAAGATGAGTTCAAAAAAATATTTTGTCTGTCTGACAGAGTTGTCTCCCATTACAATATTTATTTTTCTACTTAAGTCTTTGCATTAGTAATTAAGACATTGAATCTTGTATGGTCTCAGGTTCTGAAAGGGACATCCAAAGGGCAACAAAAGGGATGACCTACAGTGAAGTTTATATTTTTATATAAATTCCCAATACCTTTAAAGAACATACTTCAAGATGACCCTAGTCTACTAATGGTACAGTATCTTTGAATGCACAATGTACATATGTATCTGTCATAATGTTGTTGGACATGTGTTTTCAAAGGCAAAAGTGCTCCAGCTCTTTATAGATCGATTTGAAGTTATGAGATATTCAAATTGATTTAAATGCTTAAAGTTTTTAATATTTTGTCTGCTAGTGGGATGGGGCGGCTGAGCCCTGCTGATATTTTATAGGCGGTGCAAGGGGGGATAAAGTTTGTGCCCTTGAGCAGAGACTGAAGGTACTATTCTGGCAAAATGTATCGCTTAATTGTTGCTTCTTTTTTTTTCCATTTTAAAATACTTATTCTTCCTGTTAACATATTTAATGACTCCTCTTTATAAATTTTATATTTATACTGGAATGAATAAATGAAATGAAAATTAAAACAAAGTTATTGTGACCCCATGAATAATTGTAGCTAGTTTTGTTATGGCTATGGACTGCCCTTGCAAATATCCAAAGCACTTTCAGTCATAGATTTTCAGAAGTTCAGAACCAGAAATTGTTTGTGAGAAACTAAGTTTCAAGCACAATAAGTAGAATCCTTGTCACTTCATTGAGGTTAGATTTAATTGAACAATTCTGTGACATTAAATTATCTAATGGAGATTATCCAATATTAGGTACTAGATGTGACAAATGCATTTGGGCCACCAAGGTAAACAAGACTCCATGGTCAAGGAGCCTCCAAGGCCAAGGTGCATCTGTGAGCACTCCCTGACAAGACATACATAAACAAATGTTGTTTTCTGGTTCATGCATGCACAATGCAGTACACCAAATCAATTGCTCTATTGCAAATTCACATTCTTCTATACGTCAGGCCAGAGCAATATACATGTTTCAATAATGAATGATTTGCCTTCATACGTACTGTAGCTTGGGGAAAACCTGGCGAGTATTCCAGTCCTGTTTACAAGAAGGATATATTACAATGCATAGTCTGCACAAACTGTCATTAGGCCTAGTTGTAATCTGCTTCACACAGTTTCCATACCTCATGTACTTGATATCATATATATCGTAATTGTTGATATTAGATCTACTTGTTACTTTTGTTTACATTGTAAACAAAGTTCACCAAGTCTGAATTTACAGTAGCCCTTGTACCTTTGATTAGGACATCTAGGGTATAGTAACTGTCTGTACACACTCACTGATAACCTGATCTGTTTTCATACTATCGGTTAACTTCATTCTTCGTGATGCTGTTAGCTCACACTACAGGTATAGTAATTTGATATTACTTGACAGACTGTAACACCTTTGTACAGTGCAGTAGACATCTCTTTTTGTGCATTTGAACAGTCTAGGAACTAATATTGTAAATTATGGGACATCAGTGGATGTCATCTTACAGATTTATGCTCAACCTGTGTTGCTTAAAATTGGCTAATTTTTCATATTGCATTGTTTCTTCTGCATTTTTCTTGAGATATTAATATGTATACTTATATAGAGAATTGTTTGCCTTCATGTATCATATGGATTTGGACTTTTGGTTTATTTGTAAACCTACAGTAAGTCTCTCAACGTGACTGAATTAAACATCGGTGTAAAGCTGATGATCGCGTTTTCAATGTTGTGTTTCTTTTGTTCATTACCTGTGAACACGACATTCATATTTTTGTCATTGTAGTAGCTTTCATCACACACATCATGAGAAACTGTGAGTGTCTCAAATAAGTTGGCAACTCTTTTAAAGTGGCCATTAATTACCAAAACTTAGCCTATAGTGCTGCTACATTTATAGATATCGCTAGCCTACTCTGCATATAAGAATTGGGTTGATGTTTTTATTCGTCGTTCATTGTTGAATCAATTTACCAGCAGACTTACACCTCGTTGAATGATAAGGCATGGTAGCTTTTAAAATGTTCGTATGTAACTTTGCCTTTTGGTTACAAGAGTGAAACTAATGAAGAGTTAGGTATCTACATGTTATCTAATACTGGAAAGGAAAGGTACTGTTCCTAACAGGCTGTTATATTTATGAACTTCTTTGCAGACATCAGACAAAATGGCCACCCCTCAGTACCAGTACATTCTTTATGAAGTGAAGAACAAATTGGCCAAGATAACCTTGAACAGACCAAGAAAGAAGAATGCGATCAAGCTTGATGTGAGTCCTACTGAATATTCATGATGTGACTGACACTTCCTCTTGAAACCTATACAGTCATACCACCAGTAGATGGTTCAGTATAAATTGCTCCCCCTTAACATGGTTATAGCGTGCTTTGGTAGGGTTACTATGTCTCAAATGAAGGGAGAACAAGTTGTTGTGGTCATGGGTTTCCCCTTCCCTATGTGGGGGAGACATTGATTTACGGGGGGGGGGTGCCTCCATGAATAGCAGGTACAAGAATTGAAGTTACAAAACAACATGCCTTTGTAAAGGTCAGAATGGTTGAAGGAATGCTAATATGGACAGTTTTGCCTTAATGTCTATGCTCAAAGTAGAGTTGTTAGATGCCCAAAACAACATTGAAGTAGGGTTTCCGTTATATCGGTGGCAACTTTGTCAGAACTAAGTAAAAAAATCAGGACTTTCTCCAGGTGCTATTGTACGTAAGATAGAAACAAGAGGACATTTCTGAAGAAATCTGGACATATATGGTAACCCTATGCTAAAGAGGTTCATAGAAATTCTCGAGTATGAGAGTGCTGTTATTTTCCTGAATACATTTGACAATTATTTCATAAATGGCTTCCCAAAAATTACAACAAAAATTTTACAAGTTTTAAACCACTTAATGCTGACAACAGTTATGTTATTCAAACAATAAAAGTTAACATAAAAATTTTGCAAATGCCTATTTCGAGTTTTCCAAATGGCGCTCAATTAATTATTTACCTGATTGATATGGTAAACCTGAAACTTAGGTTGCCGGATTGGTAGTACTGGTATAGTAGCAGTTAAACCTAATTCTGTCTTTTAATGATGGACATGGTCACCTGGTAACCCCCTTAACAAATCTATTGTGTGCATTTATTACATGTCGAGGCATCAGTGGATATTACAGCTGTTGTAATCTGTAAGCAGCATCCTGTGGTAGGGAATATATCCTAACCATCACAAATTGCATGATATACCAGTAATGGCATTTACTTGTGAAGTAACATGATATTAGAGTATATCACACTAATATAATTAAAGTTTATGAGACTAGTTTCAAGGTCTGTGTAGGCATAAATTTACTTTTCTTGACGACTCGCTCTCTTCTCTTTCTCTCGTGAAGATGATGGCAGAAATAACAGATGCCTTGAATCAAGCCAGCAAGGATGATAATGTAGTGGTCTGTCTCCTGACAGGTAATGTACACTGCATAAACAGTAGTGTTTTGTAAGTGGAATATTTATGGGGTTTTCTTTTCCTCTCAAGGTAATTGAACAATAAAATATGATGAACCTTCATTTTTGACTTTCGTGCACTGTAAAGTAATTAAAGTTTTGTGAGATTTGTTTTACATTATTGTTATATAATTCCGTACAGGAGCCGGTGATTTTTACTGCAGTGGGAATGACCTAACCAATTTCCAAGACCAACAAGAGAGAGGTGGAAGTATGGAGGAAAATCTAAAATATGGATCTGACTTATTAGAGTAAGTCTTATTTATGTATGTATGTGTGTATGTATGTATATTAGATCCTCCTGCAAGCAGGAACTCTCGAAGAAGCCTTGTTGGCTTATCAAAGCCGCAAGCTGACCGAAGTCATTCTCTTACATTCATATTTAACGTCCATGATTATGAATTGTAAATTGTCAACAACTCTGTTACTGGACGACATACATTAATCTGGGAGTGACTCGAACCGGGGACCTTATGATTGAAAGGCAACGGTGTTAACCACTGAGCTAACACTCCAAATGCTGTTGATGCATACACATTGTATTTACATGGTCATGGAAAGTATCCTTAGATATTAAAGGTTCATCTGTTATTTCGACGAATGGTCTGAGAGAATTTAGTGAATGGTATTTGTTCGTTATTACAACCAGTTAACTACTCAAACTTCATCGTTATATTCCCTTTTTTTGTCAAATTTTGAGACTTGCCTTCTCAGGTTGAATTTTAATGTGTATTAACAGCGTGCATGGAAATCGACCAACTGTATTAAATTTGTTCCACAGAAGTTTTGTTCGTGCTTTCATCGATTTTCCAAAGCAGTTAATTGCAGCAGTGAACGGTCCTGCTGTCGGTATCGCTGTCACAACTCTTGGTCTGGTAGATGTGGTCTATGCTTCTGACAAGGTATCACAGCTATGCAGCTACTGTACTCTGTAACTTACTATGCTTCAGACAAGGTATCACAGCTATGCAGCTACTGTACTCTGTAACTTACTAGTATAACTTTTAGATAAGTTTGTAAGTTTCTCATTTTAGTAATTATTAACATTACCAAAATGCTGTTGCAAAAGGGTACTGGTAGCATGCTGTTAAATTCTTACATGATATTCCTTGCATGTTGTCTTTAGTTATGATACTTGGCACCATAGGCCTACGGGTGATTTGAAAACAGTAATCTTAAAATGGTTGGCACCATAAGCCTACTGGTGAATTGAATTCAGTCCTGGTTGTATATATACCACACCTGATGTACCACTATAGTTGAAAATAAAAAACACATTATCACAAACCTCTGGTAAAATGTTAATGAGTATAATTATAGTAAACCTTATCAAAGAATGACTTTATCACCTGTGTATAATGTGATGTAAGTATCATACAGAGTGACACAGCAGTTTGCAGCAGGGTGGGGTGGGGGAGGGGGGGAGGCTGAAAATAACTGGAGGA
Source organism: Apostichopus japonicus (assembly GCF_037975245.1). NCBI lineage: Eukaryota > Metazoa > Echinodermata > Holothuroidea > Aspidochirotida > Stichopodidae > Apostichopus > Apostichopus japonicus. The sequence goes on along the minus strand of NC_092563.1, from coordinate 15,806,578 downwards.
CAAAGAAAATGTAATATGAAGAAGGTAAATGCCTGCAACAAAATAGCCTTTAAACACATTCAAACCTGAAGAAGCTATGTGTGCAATCTTGTTATGATATATTCGAACAATGCTTCCGATTTGTTAAACAGCTTTTGCACAAATTTTATGTGTTTATTTTACTCCCTTTCAGGCAACATTCAATACGCCATTTACAACCCTTGGTCAGTGTGCAGAGGGCTGTTCATCTTACACCTTCTCAAAGATCATAGGTCCATCCTTGGTACGTTCCCATCTGGTTTATCGAAAAACATTTAACGTTCCTTAAAATGAAAGATCTATCAGGTAACATTAGGCTGTAGGATTTGAAAGTGATGTAGTCTAGACAGTTATGCACAGGCATCTATACATAGGCTAATTGAGAAAAGTGCAACCTTTCGGGTGGTCGGCAGTTTCGCTTGCATTGATAAAATGGTACATGTGTAGTTGCTTTTAGTAAACGGCTGTTCCACCAAGCCTATATGTCTCTATATCTATCATGCAGTAATATCGATGACCCACTAATTGTGAATAGCTTCTGGAATCGACCACATATATACTATATATTTTTATGAGCCATGAAATAATTTGCAGGCCTAGAATTTCACAATTTTAGCTACTCGCTAATTCAAAATATGCCAGTGCATAAAGAATCTACTTGATCAAATAAAATTCCTTTGAATTAATCAAAAATGTAGAAAATGCTGGGGTTTGGCTTGGCCATTTTGTTGTCATTCTTTTGGCAAACAGCAAAATCCACTGTCATTTAGCCAGTAAATAGCCTAAATTGTAAGGCCAGAATTTGTGTAATATATATATATATATATATATATATATATATATATGCATTTGCATATATATATATATATATATATATATATATAGATATATATATATATATATAGATATATATATATATATATATATATATATATATATATATATATATATAAATAAATACTGCACTTCGTTAAGAAACCTTCTACACAGAACTTTGGAGCCCCTTAGCACCTGTCTTCTGAATTTTTAAGGATTTATCTTGTCCATCCCTTTGATCATCATCTGGTTAACTGAAAAATTAATGCTGTCTTCAAATGCTTTACCTTTTTAAATAGGCAAGTGAGGTTCTTTATTTTGGCCGAAAGTTAACAGCTCAAGATGCCAAGAGATGCGGCCTTGTAGCAGATGTCTTCCCCGCAGGTTCTTTCAGGGATGAAGTTGACAGAAGGGTGAATGAATATGCAAAGCTTCCTCCAAAGGTAAGATGCTTTTGTTTATATCAGTTTTACAGAACCAAACAAAAACAATATACTTAATACCTCTATTAACGAAAGCCCATATTAAAGACAAGTTGCTAGTATCTGTTGTTGTTGTATGTGTGTTTACTAGCCTTACTAGTATCAACCCATCTCTCTGCCATGGCTCATGAGATGCCAAAACCATTTATTTTGTGGGTTAGCTCGTGTGACATGTCATTAAAAACCAATAGAGAGCCTCCGATAATATAAATTACAATGGGAGAGAATGAAAATGTTCCCAAGAAACAATTTTTTCCCTGAAGGATTTGGATTATTTCCTCAAAAAACCTTGTGGCTGTTCCTTGCCCCATTCTCCACTTCTGTACGCATTCCCCGACCCCTCCTTTACCTCTTTCACTTCTAGTTTACATTGTTATTGTTAAACGGATACTATCTTCTACGCAAGAAATCTCCCTTGCAATTAAAATCAGACGTAATATATGTGCTTGTTTTTTCCCCTTCTGTTACTGTTACTTGTCATTTAGCCTTTGAAGAAGATCCTGCTAGGATCGAAACGTCAGGCAAACTTACTTTTACACATTCTCTTACACAGGCTCTCTAGTGGATAAGCAGTTTACTAACAGTTTTATTTTATTTTGAAATATATATATATATACGAACATGGTGATAATTATTATTTGCTATGCTTTTTCCTGCTATTCTACATAAACTTCCTGTAATTTTCTGTCTCATTTTTTCTACATTTTGCTATACTTTTCTTTTAATCTCTAAAAGACTCTCATGGCGGCAAAGAAACTCTGCCGTGATGTGGACAGAGCTCGTCTTCATCAAGCTGTGACTTCGGAACTGAAAACACTCAACGTACTATGGGTGTCAGAGGAGTGTATGCAGGGGGTCATGAATTTCCTTATGAGGAAATCAAAGTTGTAAGCTTCTCCTCGACGACTTAATGCACGCCAAATTAAAGTCTTACCTACTTAAAAATTTGTCAAGCACCAATTGCTTTGCTCAAAACAGCGATATATTCCTCAAGTTAATTTATTTAGATTATATGTGTGACATTTGCATGGTCATATGCATTTGCCAAAAAACAAGCTTTAAGGTTTGGAACTGTTAAACAGGGTTAAAGCCAAATATTTGGAAAGCAATGTAGAGAAATATGACTAATATTGAAATGGGAATTTTAATAGAGTATTTCTTTTGTCATACAACATATCAATACCTCACAAATTATGGCTATTTTTTCTGGTTACCATGTCTGGAATGATTTTGACTATGTCTCATTTAAGAACATAATTTATTTTAAGTTATTTTTAAGTGAGAATCAGGCATGTCACAATGTTTGATTTCAGATTATGTGATGCACATTTCTCATAAGATCTAAAGTCGATCGAACATGTTGATGTTTAGTTTAAGACCAGCCAGTGATAGCATTTAGAAACTGAACTCAGGGTTGCATTTCTTGCCTTGAGATCTTTTTACACGAATAAGTATTACAACCAAGGACATAAGTACTGTAAAGTAGCCTCCAAAATTTAATTTGCTTTACCATTTTTTATGATAATGGTATGTGATTTAAAGGGTTCCTTAATATTTGTCAATCTTTTTCATGCCTCTTACAATAAATAGCATGTTTTTCTTACCCATTACATTGAATGAAGACCTGATACTTGCTGCTTTTAGTAGTTTAGCAGGGCAAATTTTTAATTATTTTTTTTATTCTAGTTGCCCTTCGGACAGCGACTTCTTACTTCTACCCAGTCAGGTAGACTGGGCCATAGGCCTGACACTAAAGTTTATGTGTATTTCATACAAAATCTACGAGATCATGTCTGCAGATAAATTAAATTGTCTCCAAAAATTAGGATACCGTTAAATTGTTATGTGAAGTGTTATGCGCATTGTTTCTGAGAAAGTGTCATAATTTACGAGTGATTAACTTCTTTTTCAATGGTGCAAGGAAATTCACCCAGTTGGACAAATATTATTATTTTTTATTGCTTGCTCTAGAAAGCTTTCCCAGTGAATTACAAGATATCAATCAAACCCTCAATGCAGTATTTGTTTATTACTAAGTGGAAAGGAATTTCACCCAGTTGGACAATTTTTAATTTTTTATTGCTTGCTCTAGAAAGCCTTCTCAGTGAGTTACAAGATATCAATCAAAGCAACAGTTGTTATTATTAAGAGGCATTTTTTTCAATTGTAATTGCAATCTGTCTCCAGACACAGAAAATCTAGAAAAGTTTGCAAAACTTTTCCCCAAAGACAGGTAAGGATAGTTCTTGGAACAACTCAACATTAAAGAAAAGTGACTTGCTAGGAATGGTGGTAATTCGAAAGTATTCATTTGTAAACTGTATTGATAAACACTTCCTTTTGGGGGGGGGGGGGCCAAAGCATCAGAAAACAATCAAAGACTACCTCTATGCCTGACAAATTTGCCTCTGACACTGCTTGTGGAAATGTATTATGTGAATCATAACAAAGACTGCTTGATGAATCCTTTGGGCAAAGTTGAATGTTTCAGCATATTAATTTCATGTACCAATTCTCTCTTAATAGGTTGAAACAAAACCCTTGATAACTATAACTTAATAACAAGGTGTTGTCAACCTTAAATCATATGAAATTCAGATCACTTCTTTTAAATGAAGTTGCTGCATTCAAAATGAGTTTTAATTTTTAAACAATTCTGTCTCAAAATGTTGTGCCATTAATTGGTATAAATTGTGTCTTGCTTTTTATTCCGTTAATCTTTGTATGACAGATTGTCATAATTTCAGTGACTATTATAGCAATTTTTTTTTTAATATAAAATGTTTTTGCACAAATACATTTTTGAGTATAAAAAAGTAAGATGGTTTGATTATTGATGAATGGGGAACTTAATTCGAAACATCATTCAGGTGAAATTTGAATTCACTGTTGTATTTTGAAATATTGATCATTGAAGTAGTCACAGAATTTTCTTTCTACCAGAAGAGAACCTAAAATGTGAATAATTGTGATGTCATCGTTACGCACTTCAAAGAAGATAATTGGTATTTATTTTTATGCTCTTTCGATTAAACTCTGGACTGGGTAGGATATCATCTTTTACAAATGGAATGTGAAGAACATATTATCAATTTAGCATTTTTCATTTCTAGGTACATCTTATCTCTAAGCAGGAAACTGGATGTCAACTTTTAACATTTTTACTTCCTGTTGCTATGTATCTATGACATCACAACTGTTTGCTTTGAGTTCACTTTTGCCAGAGATGGAATCAAAACACTCAAAAGATCATGTATTATCTCATCTTGATCATAGCACTTGAGAAATCAAAGCATTATTTCACTGAAATGCTTAAAGTGTATTAAATTATCTCTACAGGTCACAAATAATTCATCACTGGATTACACCTTCTTAAGACTATAAATTGGTGTTTTTATGTGCGGGTATTGGCCAAATTTGTAATGTACAAAATGTATTCATACCAAAAATTTGTTTATACTTCAATAAAAGAAATTTCAGATATATAATAAAGAACTTTTCAATTGTTTGATTTCCAGAGCTTTGCTTTTTAGCCCATAATTATGATCCAAAACACTTATCAGTACTAAGAACTAGTCAAATCTATTTATTGGCTGGTTATATATAAAATACCCTTCCTTGACATTTCACCCAAAAAATATCATTTGACTGAAATTTATTTAGTCTTTTTTCCTGTGGAAAAGACAAGATGTAGTTATTTTTTTTCATGACTTAAAAACTGTGGGAACCTTCGACAGTGTTGTAAGTAAAGTCCTTTTATCAGAGTACAGGGTACTTCGGAGTACTTGAGGCTCTGAGTACCAATTACATAGTGAGAGTATTGCTTTTTATGATCCAAGTGTTTGAATACAGAAAAGTAGTACATAACAAATTAAAGAGTACTTTTTGAGTCCTGCAACACTTTACTATAATAAAGTCAGGCAGGAAGGAATATTCTTTGTTGGTAGTGACATAAGTTGAGAGAACTTTTCTGCACATCTGTGGTGAACATAACATTATTCAAACCACAAGGTTCTCTCAAAGTTGTACATATCCAGAATTGCTTTAAAAAAAATCTCACAAGTGATATAACTATTTTGCGAGTTTTTAAAAATGCTGATCACTTTAGCACATGTAACCCAATTTTGGTTTCACTGCTTGAGACCATTTTAAAATATCTTTAATAATTGATAGAATATTAGGAAATGGCTATGAAAGGGAGCAATCAGGACCCCCCCCCCCAAAATAGCAACAAAAACAAAGAACAAAGTGACACAAAATGTAATATTTAATAAGTCATGTTAACAAACCAAAGTACATTATTTCTCAGTTTACTGAGTTTTTTTCTTCTCATTTTTCACTCAGCTTCTTTTCTAAAAACAATGAAAGTAAAAAGGTTAATACATAAAAAAAATACAATAACCAAAAAACCTTAAAACATGTTAACGGTTGGTTTATACGTGGCACAATGGACTCACAATAGCTAACGATTGTCACCATCCTTTTTCTAATAATATTTTTTACGTTTTTATCTGCAGGAGGAGTTTTTCTCTTGATTTGTAAAATCATCTTTCAAAAATATCTTGAAAACCTGTTTGTAATGATCAACTCGAAACATACTTTTAGTTTTAACAATACCGCCCACAAAATATGCTATATCGTGAAATTATGGTCACTCGTGTGCAAAAATTTAACAAGTATCTTACAGCCCGCACTAGAAGCATTTACCGTCACCGAGAAATTTGCTCGCTTATGTTAACAATGTAATGTCTGGGGAATAATTTTGGGAAGTACGACCGTCTGGGGTAAAGTACTTATGAAAACTTTAAGCTGTCTTTAGTGAGCTGACACTTGAGACCAATACTGACGGTCTAGTACTAGCACTAAAGAAAAACAAAATTAGGTAGGGAAACAACAAACCCAACAGAAATCACTAAATTTTGGAACACAGCATCAGTATAAAGTACCATCCTGTACTGGAAATGTTATTATTTTCTTAACAATCTACCGAGACTAAAATGTGCTCAAACACAGTCTGGACTTTTGTTACCTTCAATAATTCTTATTATTAGTTCAGTTATTCCATATGACAATACTATGTTCCCTACCAAAACATTAGTCAATTTGTATTTCTCTTTATTGTTAGGTGCATATTGGTCTCGGTTACAAAGCTAGAACAGAATTAAAATAATTTTAAGGAATAAATTGTTGATTAAAAAACTTGTTCAGTAACATGAAGTTGATGTTTTAAATGAAGCAGGCCATTTTAGAGGAGGGCACTTGCTTGATAGGTTACGCATATATGCACTGCTCTGGACACCGACACTAGAAACAGGTACCATTACACTGAATCACAAGAACAGGTACCTTTAAAATGAATCACAGAAATGGTCCAATATTCATGCTCTCTAGCCATGTTCAGTCAACTCTTAGAAATTTATGCCAGAAACTTGTCCATCAAACCACACTGACAACTTAAGTCTTTGGAATATTGGAAAAATACTTCCAAGCTATGGTCCAGTCCTGATACTCATGTATAGTAGCTAAGAAGTTTAAAAAAAATAAATGCTCTTTGCAGACAACTTTTGAAAGAGCCTTTCCTGTAAAATGCAACAGGGAAGTACTGTCTTCTTTACCCCCACACGAGGGAGCACTGGCTAAACTGTACCTACATGTGTTCACATAATGTGAAGGGCATTGCTGCATAACAGTACTGTTGTAACGAAACATGACTGGAGTCACCAAATTTCAAAGGTGAGTCGACTAGTACAGGTTCGTTAACATTTCCCAAGAAAGGTACTAAAAATCAGTAATCAATTCGAGTCTGGCAGAGCTATGAGCAATGACTCAACTCCACCATACAATGAAGTATTAACCTGTTTATGTCTCTGTTGCATACTGACAAGGAAGGTTGGACTCTGATGTCATGGTATGCTCTCATGTAAAGCATGCCGCCCACTGCCCGACTGACCATGACTCCAGTCAACTCCACCATACAATGAAGTATTAACCTGTTTATGTCTCTGTTGCATACTGACAAGGAAGGTTGGACTCTGATGTCATGGTATGCTCTCATGTAAAGCATGCCGCCCACTGCCCGACTGACCATGACTCCAGTCAACTCCACCATACAATGAAGTATTAACCTGTTTATGTCTCTGTTGCATACTGACAAGGAAAGTTGGACTCTGATGTCACGGTATGCTCTCATATAAAGCATGCCGCCCACTGCCTGTCTGACCATGACTCCAGTCAACTCTGCCATACAATGAAGTATTAACCTGTTCATGTCTCTGTTGCATACTAACAAGGAAGGTCAGACTGTGATTTCACGGTGTACTCTCATGTAAAGCATGCCGCACACTGCCCGAAGGAAAATCTTGGATAGTTTGGAATTTCCCGTACTGCTTATGACTACAGCTCTTCAAGATTTTAAGTTTTAAGTCCGAAAAAACAGTCCAGTCTCGACAAATGTAACCAGAAAGTAATTTTGGATGTCACCTAAATGTGCACAGGCTGTTAACAAGAGCAGTCTTTGTGAGCTCTATCGGTCTTAGGGTGTGCGAGGGTCAGTTGTTAGACTAAAGGGGGGGGGGGCCTTCCAGACTATCCAATACTAGGTCACATCGGTCCAGTTGAGTGTGGGTCACATTCAGTCGGGGCAGTGAATTGTCATCTTCCTTCCTAACACTATCCACATAACTGTTTTGCCTATGGTGTTTATCCTGTTCTAAGAGACGTCTACAATTTGCGGGCACAGTCCCCAGATTTTATGGACTGTCCCAGGATTTAAGGAGTCCCTGGAATCGTTCCTGAATGTCACTTACTGTCCATGATCATTCCCAAAGTTGTAAGCAGGCCTAGAATAATATAAATTTGAAGGGGAAAAAATATCCTCATTTCCTAGATAATGTATTCCAGAAACTTGGACATTTGACAATTCATTCTTGAAACGTAGCAACCACCGAAACATTGAGATTTCAAAGATCCCACCCACCCCATAAAACGTGAAGATAAAGTGTAGATACTGTCCCTTGATGTCAACGTCAATATAACGCTTCAGGAATTTCTCAAGAAAAGTTGTTACGTACTAAAGTCAGAGTGTTAAAGTACATTACACTACCCATTATCTGAAGTCAATAATATTTTGTAACTTTACCTATTACAGACAAGACAAGCATTAAAATACTTCAGATTCCATCTTGAGAAAGTGTGATGAATAAAATCGTAACCACCCTCAAAATTCTGTCGTATGTTCGCAACAAGGGAATGCTTTAGGCTGATCACCTTTGATCACACTTGGGGGTGGGGTGGGGGGGCCAAGTTATTTTAACAGTTACAACTCCAGACTCACAGGATGAGGGGAAAAAAAATGTGAAAGCAACAAAGGCGTGCGTCCTCTCATTTAGCCGATGGAAATAAAACTTTTCATGGATTAACGACACGAATTATCCGTTTGCCATTCGTAGACTAAAATAACATCCTAAGATATCATGTTACCGTGTATGACTGGTTGTTGTCTTTAATAAAACAGGGCTTTCTTTCTTTCTTATGGAGGTAATAACCACAGGGAAAAAAATGAAGAGTGCCAACAACATCTATTTCAAACTGCATCTACTATGCCTAACTATCTCATCCTCATGGCCTGCTTGCTAACACGTTTCAACCGTTTCATTAATTCCGGAGTGCATGCTGGATTTTGGATGTAACCGCTGATGTTGACAATGAGATCCTCTAAGATGCTGGGCAGATGACCTTTGGTGACCTCCGATTCAACGTTGATTGCCACGATGCAATCCTCCAAACAGCTGAAATTGAGAACAAAGCGCAATAAAAGTTGCAGGATATATTGACGATTTCCAACGCAAAACGAAACGAAACAGAACAACGAAGAGGCAAAACGAGACACAGATGTCGGAAGAGATTTTCTCTGATACAGAGTAACAGCTCATCTTCCCCTTCAGCAGCCAGTTGCCTTAAATTAAGAAAGACTAACGAACCCTGTTCCAAATCCCACCACATTGATGTCCCTAAATCTCCTACCAATCACCCACCCCACCCTACCCCTCCATGTGCTACCCTTCACCAGTTCCTGACTGCGCTACTAACTGATAGGAAACACTAAATCTCCCCTTCTACGACACTGATTGCTGTGGCCGAGTGGATAAAGGTGGTGGCATTTGAAGCAATGAGGCTTATAGCAATCGGGAGGTTCAGGTTCGATTCCCTACCGGGTCATAGTAAAGTGGGTTTTTCATCCAAGAGCAATCTACGTTTTCCCATCTGAAATGACTTTCTCAATTGCAAAGAATCCAAATTTGACTTAAAATGTTGAATTGGAAGCCACCTGACGTGTAAGTTGTAATCCATTAGCCCTTTCTCCCACATTTGTCGTTGCTCAAGCGTCGTAAAAATAACTGCTGATTATTATCATTTTTATTACTATTAAATTAATTTTGAATATGATACCGACGCATACCGTAATGTCAAGCATGGCACCACTCACCTGGTTTTCAGCTCGGTGTCCGTGGAGAGGTCATGTGACAGCTGATGAATCAAGGAGAGTAGCACTGGTTGTTCCAGGGCGCACTCCTCGCCAAACACTAGCTCCATCTCTACCTTCTTGCATGCGAACATCAGGGCTCTCAGGTCTGCAGCATTCAACGCCTGGGCGACGAAATCAAAAGAAAACAAAAAAACAAGGAACCTTTCAGTACCATCACGGATATTACAAACAACACAGAGAACAAGAACAGCTGCTTGCATTTCAGGACTTAGCTCAAATCCTTGCCTACTTGATCACCCCAGATTCCGTTGCTTTTGTCACACTTAAAGTAGGTTTATAAACTGGTAATAAACATTTGCTTTGCTTGGAATGTATGGAGTAAATTCCTAAAATATCTATGGGAGTATGCCGCTAACATTTATCCTTTCTTTAAAATCGGTGGAGTACCTCCCGAAAATCTATCCTTCCTTCATATCTATGGAGTACTTCCCTCAAATCTATCCTTTCTTTTAAACCTATGCAGTACCTCCCTAAAATCTATCCTTCTTTAATATCTATCCAGTATTTCCCAAAAATCTATCCTTCCTTAAAATCTATGCATTACCTCCCTAAAATCTATCCTTTCTTTAACATCTATGGAGTACTTCCCTAAAATCTATCCTTCCTTAAAATCTATGCATTACCTCCCTAAAATCTATCCTTTCTTTAACATCTATGGAGTACTTTCCTAAAATCTATCCTTCCTTAAAATCTATGCATTACCTCCCTAAAATCTATCCTTTCTTTAACATCTATGGAGTACTTCCCTAAAATCTATCCTTCCTTAATATCTATCCAGTACTTCCCAAAAATCTATCCATCCTTAAAATCTATGCATTACCTCCCTAAAATCTATCCTTTCTTTAAAATCTATGGAGTACTTCCCTAAAATATATCCTTCCTTAATATCTATCCAGTACTTCCCTAAAATCTATCCTTCCTTCAAATCTATGCAGTACTTCCCTAAAATCTATCCTTTCTTTAAAATCTACGGAGTACTTCCCTAAAATCTATCCTTCCTTCAAATCTATGCAGTACCTCCCTAAAATCTATCCTTTCTTTAAAACCTATGCAGTACCTCCCTAAAATCTATCCTTCCTTCAAATCTATGCAGTACCTCCCTAAAATCTATCCTTCCTTCAAATCTATGTAGTACCTAACTAAAATCTATCCTTCCTTAAAATCTATGCAGTACCTTCCTAAAATCTATCCTTTCTTTAAAATCTACGGAGTACTTCCCTAAAATCTATCCTTCCTTAAAATCTATACAGTACCTCCCTAAAATCTATCCTTTCTTTAAAAACTATGCAGTACCTCCCTAAAATCTATCCTTCCTTCAAATCTATGCAATACCTAACTAAAATCTATCCTTCCTTCAAATCTATGCAGTACTTCCCTAAAATCTATCCTTTCTTTAAAATCTACGGAGTACTTCCCTAAAATCTATCCTTCCTTAATATCTATCCAGTACTTCCCAAAGATCTATCCATCCTTAAAATCTATGCATTACCTCCCTAAAATCTATCCTTTCTTTAAAATCTATGGAGTACTTCCCTAAAATATATCCTTCCTTAATATCTATCCAGTACTTCCCAAAAATCTATCCTTCCTTCAAATCTATGCAGTACTTCCCTAAAATCTATCCTTTCTTTAAAATCTACGGAGTACTTCTCTAAAATCTATCCTTCCTTCAAATCTATGCAGTACCTCCCTAAAATCTATCCTTTCTTTAAAACCTATGCAGTACCTCCCTAAAATCTATCCTTCCCTCAAATCTATGCAGTACCTCCCTAAAATCTATCCTTCCTTCAAATCTATGTAGTACCTAACTAAAATCTATCCTTCCTTAAAATCTATGCAGTACCTTCCTAAAATCTATCCTTTCTTTAAAATCTACGGAGTACTTCCCTAAAATCTATCCTTCCTTCAAATCTTTACAGTACCTCCCTAAAATCTATCCTTTCTTTAAAAACTATGCAGTACCTCCCTAAAATCTATCCTTCCTTCAAATCTATGCAGTACCTCCCGAAAATCTATCCTTCCTTCAAATCTATGCAGTACCTAACTAAAATCTATCCTTCCTTCAAATCTATGCAGTACCTCCCTAAAATCTATCCTTTCTTTAAAACCTATGCAGTACCTCCCTAAAATCTATCCTTCCTTCAAATCTATGCAGTACCTCCCTAAAATCTATCCTTCCTTCAAATCTATGCAGTACCTAACTAAAATCTATCCTTCCTTAAAATCTATGCAGTACCTTCCTAAAATCTATCCTTTCTTTAAAATCTATGGAGTACTTCCCTAAAATCTATCCTTCCTTCAAATCTATGCAGTACCTCCCTAAAATCTATCCTTCCTTCAAATCTATGGAGTACCCTCTACCAGTATTCCATTTCAGCGAATTGATATCTTTATCAAATCAGTGGATATGAACAAATCAATTGCAAATTGCACCAAAATGGTCGGATTTTTGCTCCTCTTTCTTCAACCAGAATTAAAAATTTATCTCTAGCCAAAACATTTAGCAAACATCTCTCCGAGTGAGTCAGTGGGTGATTTGGTTTGAACAATACTCCGTTGAGATGATTTCCATGCAAGGAAGAATGATCACATGCCAACGGAGCAATTGGAAAGTTCAACATTTTCATGATAATCTGAAAACTTCATTCTAATGAGAACAGCACTGTTACGGCACTGATTATGAAAGAAAGGCTGACCTTTTAACCTTGAACTGATTTTTCCTTTCAATAGTCTAGTTTTATTGTCAAGTTTCTTGAAAGCTAATACATTTCATTTCCCAATGATGTCATTAACACTTATTTAGGAAACAATGGCTTGAGATAATCACAACACGCTACGACACTGTGTGTTGTTGAAAACGAGACGCTTACCACCTGGAAAGCATCGTTAATCTTCTTCCTCCTCAGTAGTTCCATTATCTGGATCTCCGTTCTCTCTATATCAGGCTGCTGGGGCACTGGAGTAGCTGCTTGAGATCTCACCACAGAGACAATACTTTCATGAACAGAATCCTGGTGTTTTTTCAACACAGGTTGTATCTCCGTCACGATCAACTGTTGCAAATGGCCGGCCAAGTTTCTCTCCATTCTGTATTATTATCGGAAAAGATGCAAATGCCCAAAGATTGAAGAATTATTTCAGATTAACCTCGACAAAGTGTACAAACGAGGGAATAGAACAGAGGTCATGAGCTTCAAACCAGCTTACACTCTGCATTAACACATCCATTTACAGTGTTGGTATGCATTTCCATTTAAATAACACGCAAACAGATTCCTTTGTCAACGGTCAATCATCTTTTACATTACCAAACGGTACCCTAAAGTCACCTTCATCATGTTACGGCGACGTTTCTCAATGATTATAGCTAGTTTTGGACAGCATGAGCAAATTTCTTTTAATAATTCAAAATTTTAAATGACAAAGATTCACATGGACACAGCCTTTGCTCATAAACTGACAATTTAGTGATCAAAAATGGTTAACTTTTTTCATTGGGGTTGTAAAATACAATTGAGAGTTTTTTTTTAAATCTTCTGATGACAGGCCAGACTGGTTTTTAAATGAGCTGAAAAGACAACCTTGGATCCTGTATTGACAACATTCACCAAATAATTGTACAATCTTAAAACAGATGGAAACATAATCAGGGATGCAAAAAAATTGCAAAAATTGCGGTATAGGCTCCAGTTTGCGTATGCTACAGTGTGTTAGGATAATAGTTTTTGTCCCCGAGGTAGAAAAGAATTCACGGAATATTCTGCGAATTCGCGGAAAAAGCTCATGCCTGCCTAACAGTGTGATGAAGAGAGTATTGACTTCTCTGTGAATGTTTATAGTTCTTGCCCATACTGACCTTTCAGTTTGGGTCTGTAGTTGTTGAGAAATCGACTTCTGCAAGCTCTTCTCAATTTCTATCCTCAGATTCCTCAGTTCGTTCTGCTGGGAATCTCCGAGGCTGCGCATCTCAGCAATGACCACCTCGCTCTCTTGTTTGATGGAAACGGTGTGTTCCTTAGATGTCGTCTGCATTTGTTGAGTGCCTTGGATAAATGGTTAGGAAAAGACGAAGAAGAAAAACAACTGATTACCAAACATTGGACGAAGAGACCAAGTTGGACGAGATGCAGAAGGTATGATTATACCCACAATATTTTAATATGATTCATGAGACAGAAATAACAACTATGTTACTCTACCCCACCCCCTTGGGACATCCAGGGCCTTCCTTTCCGGGAAAGAAATCAAATAAATACAGCAGGAAAGCTGTAGATCATTAATGCTTCCAAGTTCTGCTTTGGGACAGGTATATTGATTGGCAGTAATCAATACCAAATGTTCCTGATCAATATTAAATGTTCCTGATTAATGTGTTACTGATCAATGAATATACCTGTTTAAATTCTGTCTTGGATCAGGTCTATTTATTGGCAGTAATCAATACCAAATCTGACTGATCAATGAATATACCTGTTTCAAGTTCTGTCTTGGAACAGGTATATTCATTGGCAGTAATCAATACCAAATGTTACTGGTCAATGAAAATTTATAAAAAAAAAAAAAACACAATGTAAGATCCACAAGCTATAAACAAATCTAATGGTATAACCGTAACAAATGCATAGTGTGAAAACGAACCTCATGTTAACCACATGCCTATTTGAGCCACTTGCCAAAGAAGACAAGCTAAAAACACCAGTACTTAAAAATATCAACAGGCTAAACTCAAATTTTCACTGGCAATTGCCAGAATTACAACACACAATATTAAGCAGTAATGCAGGGCTTATACAGAAATCATGCCAATTCTGTGACAGACAGTTCTTAACTGACCTCATGTTCTCAAGTTCTTAATGTCCACTGCCAGAAAATATTGCCTTTTTGGTGGTAGGGAGGAGGGAGGGGTTGGGTGCAACTGGCAAACTCCACCAGGATTTAGCCAGCAAGATCCCCAAACTTTGCAGCTTGAATTACACAACAATATTAATATATATATTGATCTGTTTATGAGCTTAGTGAGAAATTGGGGATTACGACCTGCTGTAAATTAGACAGCTACCCGATAACTCATCCACAAGAGAACTACAAGACCTTTCGTATTGCCGTAACAGACATTCCTTTGTGTGCAATACCAGTCTAATGAACAGACACAGATACAATCTACTACTCAAGATGGGAACGAAACAATAGGCAGAGATGCCAACCTCTTAACACAAAAAAACAGACTGAATATCCTAACAAATCAGATTTTTGGGAGAAAAATCAGATTTTCACTCAAACAAAACAATAGGCAATGATTACATGCTACTTTTGACTTACATTGGTCCGTGCCTGCTTGAAAGGAGACAGCCATCTGTTGAAACATGTTCTTGCAGGCGTTATCGAAGGCAGGGATGACGTTCTTGAAGAAGTTGTCCCGATAAGATTGGGTGATGGTGCCGGCCATCACCTGCGCAGCACTCTGGGCTATGTTATCTCCAAAGTTCTGTGAGGTTGAAAAAGTTTATAGTGACACATGATACCAAAAGTACATTCATTAGAGTAGAAGCAATATGAAACAAAGACAAGAATACAGTTAACAATAACTTCAAGAAAGTTTTGTCCCTGTTTTTTCCCCCCCCCCCCTTTTTCTTTATGATACTTCATCGGTATGTTGACCTTTATGGTGTGTTTCGTTCGGTTCAATTTTGAAGTTAATACTCTCCTTTAAGTCAATCACTGTCAAGCTCACAACATAGGTCAGTATCATAAAATACAAACCACACCAAACAAAAAATTGAAAGCTTCATTAGCAAGAGACATCTATGAACTTAGTGATGAATCTCAGAGTGAGTAGAAAACCTGAAAACCGAAAACCTGAAAACCTGCAAAAGAAAGTTACCCCAAAAATATGGAAGGTGTATGAAGGGGTGATATAAAGCAAACAATAGAATGTAGACAATAGAATGTAGAACAATAGCAAACAATGGAATGTAGACAATAAATTTAATACAGACATTTAAATAGCGCGAAGATCATATCGTCTAGACAACAGGATTCAAACAGGTGAACTTTTGATTAGTCCCCTGGTCTACCTACTGAGCTTAAATTTTTTTTAAGCTTTTCCAGAATACCATGATTGCTGCAGACATTGTAAGAAAATCAAATGATATGAAATTTTTTGTTGACAAAATTTCAGTCAGTATTAAATATAGACAACGTTCATCATCCGTTTCAAATACAGCAACTATAATCTACCGATTGATATCAATTGGCGTTCTTCATTTCCGAGCAAATTCTCGGGAACTACTCATTTGAGCTTGCTGTGTACAAATTGATTGACGAATGATGAATGATGTTGTGATTCCTCTCTCTGGATATACTGTGAATTAATCAGAGACTTAAGACAAAAGCTCACCCTGTTTTTAATTAATTTACTGATATTTTCTCTCAACTGTTGATCAGTGGTCGTCATCTTTTCTGCAGCAATCTGGGAAAGTTGAGTGGTCAGACCCGATAACGACTCCGATATTTCTGTCGAGATCAAAAGAAGGAGGCTGCCTTATGTGAATCGTTGAATCGAACAGGACCAGAAAGTTCATGGACCATCTTGGATGCCAACGTAACCATTATTGGGGATCCCTATTAATTTTTTATCAAGAGTTGCCAGAAACTGTTTCCTTTGCACTTATATGTATGTACATTGCAAGTGTTTCAATGTGAAAAAGATGCCTCGTAACATAAGATATCTAAGACCTTTCACCTGGAATGACTCGACAAAAATTCTTCTTCCCTTCTAAGCTTTGAAAGAAATTACAAATCCTACTTTGCTATCTGATTAGCCATGCCCTTGCCCCCTTTCATTCTGTTTAATGTTTTGTCCTTTATTCTGTTTAGCCGTATTGTTCTTTATTGTCCTTTATTCTGTTTAACCGTATTGTTCTTTATTGTCCTTTATACTGTTTAACTCTATTGTTCTTTTCCAGTCATGAGCATGTTTTCTTTTTCTCTGTAAAGGGGGATTCACATCCCACCAGCATTTAGTAGCTTCCTTGTGTAATGCCCTGAACCATTTATCATGTTTTTTAGTCTCTTGTATGAACATATCACTGTAAATTCTTTAAACATTGTTGGTTGAATTGAATTGAATCAGGTATTTCCTTTCATCACCATATTATCCATCTATGAGCAAAACGACTGTTGGAGGTCTTGAAGTAATTCTCGGAACATATAGACACAATCGAGGAATCTAGAAAATAACACCCCTCCACTCCCACCTCCACCCCCCCCCCCCATAGGAATTCTTCAAAAGCTTGTCCGGTTGTGACTCACCAGGCATAACTTCCTTTTGTATTGTCTTGCCCAGGTTCTGAGTTACTGATTGGTTTACCATCTGTTTTACAGTAGTCTTCACCGTCTCCAACAGTTGTTCCTGCCTCTGTTTGTCCGTTCTCTGCCGATCTTGGAGAAGTGTGTCTAGTCGTTGGCCTGAAGACAATGTCACGTTAAGAAGATCCAAATTTGCTTTTATTTTTACTCTTTAACCAGAACCTACTCATGGAATGGATTTTCTGAGATCAATTTAAACGGTTCGTGTTTCTTTTCATTCCTGAATCTATATACTCCGTTTTCATCTCTTCAATTTGATCCAATTCAATTCAAATTTATAAAAGAAGACTTTTAGGCACAAAATTAATTTTGAAATGTTGGAAATCGTTAAAAAGCACTGCTATCAGTCAAGGTTGTATTTCTACAGCACTTTTTAATTCTTGAGAAGAGACCCTTTCAACATCTGGAGTTTCATCAATTAAAGTCGCTGGACCTCTTAGTCTAACACACGTACCATTAGTCAGTCCCTCGGATGCAACACAAAACTCAGTGGGAAAAACATAACGTTTACGACGCATGGAAAATTTTCAAAGGATGAATGGTGTTGCTTGTCATTCAGCGATTCTCTGTTGCTTATATAAAGTTAAAAGAACATGTTTTGGATGAGTTATTGCTCATTGAGCACTGGTCAAATTGTATACCAGTTTCCGACATGGAACATACTGGACTGGACCTGCAATTCTTATCGTTTTGAAGACGAGATCTTTCTGAAAAATTATTTTCACAACTGGCACTTAGTTTTGAGATATGTAACAGCTCTTTACAAATTCCTCAGAGTCCTGTAAACAGTAAATATTACGTGTATTAGGACACAGAGCCGTATCTACGGCTCGGTTAGGACCGATATGACACCCCCCTGGGGAGAAACGCTCATATGACACCCACCCCCCCCCCCCCCAGTAGAAATGCTGTAGAATCCCCATTGAAGTAGTTGTCTGGTTTATCATATCAATCTATGGGAACTGTAACCTCCCAGGCCATATGGCTTAGAGCTTTACTACCAAAACAATTTAAACAGTAAGACCATAGACACCAGCGATACCAATTCGCCAACGCTTTCATCCACTCACAAAGTAAGTTAATAAATAAAGGATACGTTCTCCTTTGGCGTGTTCGGTTACGAGGGTATCTACTTTGGTGTTGATGTTCTTCTCCAGTTTCTCGATTCTTGATTTCATGGACTGTATGATGCTGTTGGACTGCTGCGATTTGGTGATATCCTGTCTTAGCTTCGTCATATCGTCCTGCTGGTGTTCAAAGGCTGCCATGACTTTACTCAAAAGTGCTTTGATCTTATTACAAAGAAAAAAGAAGGAATTTTCATTGATACCCAGCAAAATTCTTGGCAAAAAGTTTGTAATATTTTCAGCAAATCCAAATCGTACAATATTTTAGCATCCACCGTTCATATAAAGACACTTTACAATAACCTTAAAAAAAATTTAAAAAAAAAAAACATTTGGTACCATTACAACATTGTTTTTAAAACTTGCAAATGTACTATTTCCAACTGTTCCATGACAGCTACAAAATGTTTGACAATCTTCATCTCATAGCCTTCTGAGAACTGCCACATTTACAGTGTACTTATATTATATATCTCAATTTTCTTTTTATATTACCATGGAACGTTTATATATTTTGTACTCACTTTGGAGCCATTTTAATCTGGGTTCCCATTTATGAATAGCTAGGAAATTAAAAAAACAAAATTATATATATATTTTTTTTCATTTCTTTGTAACTAAATGAATACCTCTTGCATCTCGCCTGCTGTTTGGTTATCCAATTCCGAGTGGCTGCCTCTCGCTCTCCTCCTCCTGGACTCCCTCCTGGCATCTCCGCTGGCGGTTTCGCTTTCGGATCTGACGATGAACGTAAGAAGAAGAAAAAAAGAGGATAAGATATCTTGCAAAAGGAAAAATTGATTTTTTTTTTTATAGATATTGGGACAATAATAATAATAATAATAATACACAGTTCTTATAAAGCGCAAATACACACTTAAGTCTCAGTGCGCTGATTATTATTAACCCCTGGTCATTGGTAACTTGTCACACCCACACACCAAAGTGTGCACAATTCAATCAATCTCTCCTGGGGCACCACAGTGCACCACAACCACGTGTCCCCGGGGGACTTCCCATAGGATGCAGCCACAAACCGGCGCACGCAACTATATTTACAAGTTACCTCGCAGGTCCCCATTTATACACCTGGTTACTGCCAGAGTGAACAAACAGGAAGTATCTGATATGATCAAACTTAGTGAACATCCTCACAGCACATGGAAGAAAACAAAGTAGAAGAAGTGTGGAGAGCTTCCTTTGTCAGGAAATAATTTGAGACATACAACTTGGGTATCATAAGTATTAAGTCATACGTATTAAGTCTACTAACATATTTATCATTAAACCAGGAACATAAATACAACAGCTCTGTGTACAGAAACACCTGTTAAACATTCTTTGTAATTGCATGGCAACTGGATTCAGAAAATGCAACAGCTCTGAGCTCTGTGTATAGAAACACCTGTTATACATTTTTTTGTAATTGCATGGCAACTTGATTCAGCTCTGCATATAGAAACACCTGTTTTACATTCTTGGTAATTGCATGACAACTTGATTCAGATAATGCAACAGCTCTGTGTAAAGAAACACCTGGATACATTCTTTGTAATTGCATGGCCACTTGATTCGGAAAATACAACAGCTCTGTATATAAAAAGACCTGTTATACATTCTTTGCAATTGCATGGCAACTTGATTAAAAAAATACAGCAGCTCTGTGTATAGAAACACCTGTTGTACATTCTTTGCAGTTTCATTGCAACTGTATCAATCATGAAGAATCAAACCACTGATATTTGGTCAATACTCAGTGCAGTGGAAAATAGCCTCTACCATATGGCTTAAAGGCAAGGACACTGCATATTCTATTACAACATTTCAATCCTTTGAGACGTCATAAAATCCTACAAGATAAGCTAACATTTGAGTCTATTCAGCTAATATTATACTGGTTTAATGCCTCCTATTTATTTAGTCTAGAATGCCAAAAAACTACTACAAATTGCTATGTGAACAAAATAACTGTCAATTTTGTATTTCTTAAACCGCAAATGTCAGCATCTTTGAGCAGAGTCTAATGTGATTATATGCTAATCTATCAAAAACTGGTTTAATATCAAGATGACAGACATTATTCCTTAGGATATTTATTTAGTCTAGAATGCCAAAAAACTACTACAAATTGCTATGTGAACAAAATAACTGTCAATTTTGTATTTCTTAATCCGCAAATGTCAGCATCTTTGAGCAGAGTCTAATGTGATTATATGCTAATCTATCAAAACTGGTTTAATATCAAGATAACAGACATTATTCCTTAGGATATTTATTTGGTCTAGAATGCCAAAAAACTACTACAAATTGCTATGTGAACAAAATAACTGTCAATTTTGTATTTCTTAAACCGCAAATGTCAGCATCTTTGAGCAGAGTCTAATGTGATTATATGCTAATCTATCAAAACTGGTTTAATATCAAGATAACAGACATTATTCCTTAGGATATTTATTTGGTCTAGAATGCCAACAAACTACTACAAATTGCTTTGTGAACAAAATAACTGTCAATTTTGTATTTCTTAAACCGCAAATGTTGGCATCTTTGAGCAGAGTCTAATGTGATTATATGCTAATCTGCCAAAACTGGTTCAATATCAAGATGACAGACATTATAAATTAGGCTTATGCTGACCCAGTTGCACTGCTGGATTCTATGATGTCAGTCTGCTTTACAGTTGCTACGGTAGGGTGCACTGGGATGTTAGGTGTCCCTTCCTGGGCCTCATGGTCTTCTCTCTCGTCGTTGGGCATTCTCCCGTCACTGGATTGCCATTCGCTATGGTCAAATGAGAGTGAGATATGAACAGCTAGCTGCGTTTTCATGACCTCATTTATCACCAAATTCTGGTGTGGCTGAGCAATTAAGTCCAATAACTGTTAGCAATTTTCAGTTGATTTTGGGTCAATTTTGTGATTGCTAACTGTTACAAAAACCACATAACAATTGCATTCATTAGCCTATATTATCAACTTTCATTTAAAATAGTGAAAAAAGTAAAAAATATAAAAAAGACAAAATATTTGAAAAAAGTTCAAAATATAAAAACTTGTAGGACTGAAAAATTGTGAGGCACTGAATGGGATCATTACATATTACACTTGCTCATCAACATTAATTTGATGAAAAGGCTATTACAGAAAGACACTGTGCAAGCATATAATCTATAGTCTACCAGGAAGGATGGAATTTGATCTAACTTCAAAGAATTGCAAAGGAAACAAACTTCATTTACATTAAAGGATTTAGAGGAATATTTAGGTGTCGACTAATGATGAAGGAGGATACCCTAAGCATCCAGGTGAAATTTCAATTCCTATGTACCCACATTCACAAACATTTTAACCTGACGTGTTTTCTATCAACAGTGGACTTGGAGCAAGCAATTGTAATGTTATGGATGCGCACTGACAAATTTGTCTCTGTGCTTGTCTTTAAAATCTTCCACAAAGTTTCTTCTTCAGAAATGGGATGCATCAACAACATATGAATACAGTAGTCACTAGGCGGGGTGGGGGAGGTATTGATAACTGAACATAGCCTATCTAAAGCAAATTTGGAACCAACTCCAATCCAAGGTCAAAACAGTAAAGGTTAAAAAAACAAAGAAAAGACTACACTTTGCTGTCAGTGTACAACTTTGACATCACAACCGGTTGCTTCAAGTTTTACTTAGTGTACAGCCAAATCTATTGTGATTATACGACAGATATTTTCATAAACTACTCACCTTTCAGCGACCTCCTTAGTTTCTTCTTCCTCGTCCTCTCCTACGTTCTGCCTCTCCACTTCCCCGTTCGTACCTTCTGCTCTGTTCCCGACCCCCACGGATGTGACTATAGGAGAGTAGGATAAGTCCACCAGAGCCCCCACCTTGACCTCTGCTTTAGGGATCGCGGGGGGTCCTACGGGCGTGTCGTCGTCCTCTTGTCTGTCCGCGTTGCTCCACTGCTCCGCGTCCTGGCCGTCTTCGTTCTGCAGGATCTGTGCGACCTCTGCACTGGAATCGGAGAGACGCTTCTCCAGTCTCGGATGCTGGTGTAGCCTCTCGGCCAGATCCTCGGCTGACGCCACCGACACACGGCTGAGGTTCGCGTGGTCTCCTTCCTCGGGGGTGTTAGGGGGAGACCTGGGAGCATTGTCGTCTTCTTCTTCCTCGGCCCGAAGGCTCGTGTCACGTGACCCTGACGCACTCGGAGGTAACGGCACTTGGCTGGGCGTGAGGACGCGGCTCGAATTTGGCGAGGGTTCCTGCAGTGAGCTGGGAGTGACGGTGAGGGAGCCGTCCCCGGTGCTGGGACTCTGAGGGTTCATGATGTCCTCCACTGTGCTCATGTTCGTCCTGGTCACTTGAGTGAAACTGCTGGCAGAACTGGACGTACTGTCTCGCAGCTGTTGGAGGGTGCCGAGGTCCTTCTGATTGAAACTGCCGCTTCTCAAGGCATCTGGAGTGATCAGGGGTGACTGGATGGACTCGGACGTGAAACTGCTGGTCATGGACTGTGCCGGTGTGGGCTGGAGGTCGGACCGTGCGGGCGAGATCCCTCCGATCAAATCGGGCTGAGAGCCCTCTGCATCTGTGGACTGCTCGGCGGCGCTGAAGCTCACGTCAGATAATCCATCTCGTAGAGCTGTGAAGGCAGACAGATTCGACAGATCGAGCGAATTGTAAGCATTCGTAAAATTAGGAGAGACATATATATATGTGTATGTATCTTACAATGAAACTTTAGCTGTCCTAACAACACAAGACTGGCTTCAGTATGGATGAGCAAAATAAAGGATTAGACCCACAGCAGACTTCACACACATGGAGTTATCAACTGCATAATAATATTCTGAATGCTGTCTTAAATGTTCTGTTGTTTTGGTATTTCTGCAACCTACCACTTTGACTTGATTCTTTGAAACAAAAGACATCGCTTTTGCACTACGTGCTTTGCATAGTAACTTTACAATTCTACAACCTGCTGTAGAGTGGTACTTGGTCTACATCTTCTACAGAGGATACACTCACATCAAACAAAAAAGAAGAGCTTTCACATGAAAGGTGTTCAGATGGTCAGTGGTGTGAACTAGACAAGATGAAGAACCAACTTTTCTATAATTTCTGAGTGTGCCTATTATACCCCACCTCTCTTGAAAATGTTATCAAATAGTATATAGGCACATTAAAAAAGTGCAACACTAGTCTGAAACTTCCAGAGGCATTAAAACAAGTATAAGCAATCTTCCATGGAGTTAAAGATTGAAAACAATATCGGTCATTCCACTGTCCTATCATTTTATACTCAGTGGCTCCACCGGATTAAATTCACAGTGATACAGTTATTTCCGCATCACTGGCAGACATTGGCCGAGGATATCCAGTACACTGTGTTATATCACAACTGTGATTAAATCCTGGAATAACAAAGAAATGTTAGAGAGCTGCTTAATACAAAGGCTTTGCAAGTTTACATACCAATGTCCTCCCTGGATGTTGTGCTGACTGAGGCACATGGTACATCATTATCAACCGATGAGATTGGCAGAAAACGGACCTGTAACTCCTGCAAAGCCCTGGATGGATATGAGAAGAAGTAGGTAAATAATGTCAGTCTGGAAGTAATCAAAGTGAGAATAGTTAACTAGATACTTGTTACTTTACCACGGATAAGTGGTGCCTGACTGGTTGAAATGGTGCATCATACGGATGATCATAAAACTGACCAATATGGTTTAAATGTTTTGAATCTAATTTTTTATTGCCCTTCCATTTTTGTAAGTCATCACTAAACTAACATAGCTAAATTAAATTAAAATACATTAAATTAGCTCAAACACATTACACTTTCTTTATCAGAAGAAAAGAACCAACCTTGAAAAGACACAAAAGATCTTCACTAGAACTGAAACATCTGCGGCTGAATGATTGTCGATGCTCGTTCCTACATCTGAAAATTCACCTGAAAGGTACAGGAATATGATTTATGAATATATATACATATATATATATATGTGTATGTATGTTTATATATAAATGTTTATATATATATGCACTCTGTACAATCATAACACTTGGGTAATACGCCCTCAATGACAGTTATACAAAGCCAGTTTATACGCATTCACACACCAGTCGAATCACTGTGGTCGAGTGGTACGGACTTTGGTCTGTGACACAAGATCCTCCAGATGAGTCCCAAAAGGACGAAACCGGTCGCGAAGCGGAATTTGTCTGGTGTGTTGTTCTTTATTTATTTATTTACTATATATATATATATATATATATGTATGGGAATTATTTTTTCGTCAATGACCTAATAAATTTATCAACATATACGCTATCCATTACTAGATTTTGATCATTGAATAATCAATGATCGATCAACTATACCTGATAACTGAGCTTCTTCACCATCTTCCTCCTCTCCTGGTTTGCTTCTTATCTGTCCCGCAGTCGCTACGCAAAAATTGAGCATTGGTTCGTTGAGTACAAACTCGGACAGAGAGCTGAAGTGTGATTGCCCCTTGTGTATGTCTTGGTATAGGTTTAGTACATAGAAAACCTTTGGTACAAATAAATCAAATCAAAAATATAAATAAATAAATACATTAATAAAAGGGCACAAAATATGAAAAGTAAACAATAAAATTCACTCCTGCATAATCTCAAAATTGGCCGAATGACTATAATATACAAATATATATTTTTTTTAAGCTTTACCTTTCTTTTCATATCTGTAGCCATGAGAAACGAAGCACTCTGGTCCAGACAGACTTTAAGGCACGGTTGAGGGTCCGGTGTCAGGAAGCGAACCACCTGAAGACACTTCCAAGAGACAGTACACCACAGTTTGATTTCGGAATTGAAGTCTGCACCGGTGAGCAGAAACCGCCAAAAAGCGACACTTGAGAGAGAGAGAGAGAAAGAAAAAAGAAAAGAAAGTAATTTCACCAAAGGTTAAGGCATTAAGATTCTTAAAAGTGTTACTGTAATTTGAACTTAAGATTGATGGTTATAAAGACATGTAAGATAGATATCCTAACTGTACACAGATCTGTGTTATGTGCAAACAATTGATAGTGTGAAATTAAACAACAAATGGTATACAAACTGCTTATCTGCTACATAAATCCTATGAAGAGACTTTTTTTGTATAAACGTCAAGGAGGTCTAATAGTTTTAATCTTAGCCTAGTCTCTTTAAGATGCAGGCAATGCTAACAAATAGTACTCAGAGAGCAAAGAAATTACTCGTTGGAAGAATTGCTTGGATTCACTTCTTTTGTTTTAAGTTATCGTTAATAAATCATCAGTACTTTCTCTACCAATCTGTGGTATTACTTGAAACTTTGACAAAATGTCTTCTGTAGTAGTTCATTTGTTGTGTCTTGACAAGATTTATATTGTCACTATAGTTTACTGATCTATTTGAGTCTACTACAAATCATCAATAACAATTATTATTTTATTTAAATATATTCACGATTATTTTGAAGTCAGTGCATGGATTATAGGCATGAAACATACAGTAAGTTTGTTTTTATTCCGTGGTCAAAGGTCCTTTACTGGCCAGCATGAATTCTCGGACCATTACCTGGGGTCTTGTGTCTTGTGGTTGTCACAGAATAGAAGACTGGATACCGGTTTGCCATCGTGGGGTTTGAACCGGTGGAGTCTCCGAGGAGGGTCGGTCGATTCCCAAATCATCTCCCAAAACTTGACGGTACCGTCCAGGCTCGCCGTAGCCATGACGGACCCATCCGGGGCCACGGCTAGATCTGTTATCTCCTGCAAAATGGGGAAATATGATTCATTTGAAAGAACAGAGGCCAAAAGAACTAAACCAAAAAGGATATAAATAAAGAAGGTAAAGTAGGCTCCAGATTACCTTACTAATGATACAATTTTATTGAGAAATAACCATTCTTACAGAACTAGACCTAGCTGCTTTAATGTTTTACTTGCTTCTGTTTGATCTGGGAATGGTTAAACAGCCTGAAATTTTCTGGAGGCAGGTTGTGGAACAGTCTTCCCCCAAATTTGAAATGCTTGCCACATGTTAATATTTTTAAACGCAATATGAAAACTTATATATTTTGTTTAGATGTCTGATATTTTTTTGTCTATCTTTTTGCCGTCCTTTTTGTGTTTTTAGATGTTTACCGTTTTTCTACTGCAAAATATTGTATATGTATTTTGTATTGAGGGCTTCCCTGGAAAGCAGTGCTTCTGCACTGAGCAGGACTACCCTCATTACAGATGACAATAATAAAAAACAACTCTCTTGTTAAGAATGCTTTACTTAATAAATAATATTTTGATAAATTGTTGTGGCTTAGTACTGATAGATGTGATTGTTTAGCTTATTTGTTATTCTTCTTTTCATGCTCCTTTTAATTTTTGGGGGGGATATTGAAGGTGGGAGGCGTTAGGCTAAATCCTGATAACCATGTGAAATACAAAAACAGTGCCTGTAAACTTACACTGTCGTGGCCGTTCGGTACCAAAATAAACGATCCTGAAATACCCTCTTTGGATACAGGCGATGCCACTCCTTCTAGAAAGTCTTCTTCAATGTCCCACAGTTCCACCTTCAGAAAAATAAGGTATAAAGATTATCCCTTGATCCCATGAGGATTAAGAAACTAACATGATCCCAATAATCCCAACTGCTACCCCCCCCCACAACCACTTCCCCAAAAAATTGTTAATTCCACCTGTCCTTCCTATTCCAGTAAATTTCATTCACCCTACTTCCAATAACACCAGCATTTTATCAGCATGGGGGAAAGTCTTAATAAATGGATAACAAGGCATACCTAAGAGTCCCCAAATGGGAGAAAACCTTGTGGATTAATATAAACCATATCAAGTAACTGAATATAAAGTAAGTTAATCCCACCCCATCCCCACCTCCCATCTCCCTCCAAAGAACAGTTCACTCCACCCTGTGCCCTCCTATTCCAGTAAATTTCATCCACCCTACTTCCAATAACACCAGCATTCATCAGCAGGGGGGAAAGTATTAATAAATGGATAACAAGGCATACCTAAGAGTCCCCAAATTGGGAGAAAACCTTGTGGATTAATATAAAACATGTAAAGTAACTGAATATAAAGTAAGTTAATCCTCTCTCCACCCCTAGAGCTCCAGTTGCAACACGAGGCTCAGCATTTGTGAAAGGGGCTTCTCTTAACTCAATAAAAGTACAATATGTATCAGTTACCAACCAAGAGAATAATGCAACTTCATCTCAGGTCCCCTCCCCAGTCCAGGGGTCATCAGAGAGAGCCATCCTCCCCCCCCCTACAACAACTCCATGGTACTTTTACAAAAAAAAGTGGCTCAGCATTCAGAATAGGGGGATCATCTGACTAAATGAAGTATAATTCAGATCACTATTAAACCAACCTGAGAATCATGTGAGACTCCTAGGTAACTACCCTCTGGTTCCCCTGATGAGGGATCCTCAGGGAGGTAGGGCCCCCAGACGACTCTATGGTACTCGCTGGGGTGAGTAGACTCTCCGTTCACGGACAAAATGAGTTTGCTCCTGGTAAAAATTAGTCAAGGTCAAAATGCACAATATGATAGTAATACATACCAAATAACAAACAAAGAAAAGCAGGATGTCTTACATATTAGTTGTGACTCACACAAAGAACCTGAAAAGTTCCCTACAACTAACCCCCCACCCCTCCCCCACCCCCCATCCTCCTCCTTCATCCCACAAGAACGTAAAACTAAAAGCATAAAATTTGTAATCAAATTACAAAAAGTTGCTGCAAAACGAAACGAAAACAAAAGAAAACAAAAGAAGACATGAGAGAATAAGTCAAATGATAAGGATACGTAATAGTATGATCGTCCTCCTCTATCAGCTTCCAGACCGAGAGACTGCCGATCCTATCCACGCAGGCCAGTAAGTTAGAGTTGTAATGGGAGAACGCCAGGTCGTTAATCATCTCCTTAAAGCCCTTCAGCAGAGCCCTCTGTGAAGTCTGTCGGTTAAGGACCCGTACACCGTAACCTGTTTGCACTGGGTGTCGAAGAAACGAGATGGAGAGAATCGATAAACACCGATCAAAGTATTCACAAAGAGGAAAAACAGCAGAGTTGAAAACAGAGGACAAACTGAAAGCTTTGTTTGTTTTGGAGTGGGAGGAGGGGCTGGGGAGAGTAGGAAGGGGGCAGAGTCACTGTAATGGAAGGAGTTTCTTTCCGCCCTACCCCTCCCCCACCCCCTGACACCCCCACCCTCCTTGCCCTCTCACATCCGAACCCAAAATAACCAGGTAACTAATCACGCTCTTGCAGCTACTGGAAACATTTTCCTGCAGAATTTACCCAGATTTATAATCAGTTACATCAACTTTAAATTGTCAATATTTCCATTCTAATCATCCTTGCCCACTCCCCTTCACAATCCTTGTAGCATACAGTATTTTGGAGCAGACATATTTTCCATTTTAGAAATATAAACATGATGGCATACATCTATTAAAGGTTATAGTGTATGCAGTGAAATCCACAATAAGAAAAACAGAACAAACCCCACCCCCCCCCCAAATAAAAAAACAAATATAATGACAACTCTTACTCTTCAAGACGTAGACAACGTATTGTTTGTTCACGGCAAGCATGTTCCCAACATAGTACTTGCTTCCCCAGTCATATTTAACCACTGGAGTACATTTGACCTGAAAATGAAGAAAAACAGAAAAAAGAGGTAATAATCATAGTGTATCTTTAAATTCGCAGTAGTTTTTTCCCTGCACACCCAGTCACGATAACCAAGCGAGATCTATCCCATTGGTACTTTTAATATAAAACAATATTTACAATTTGCCAAGAGAAATGTCCAGGTCCCTCCACACTGTATGCTTCTTAAATTCTCTTCTACCAAGCCCTGTGTTTTCCAACATAGCTTATTGACTAACCACATTTACTGGAAAGATCTTTTGCCTTTAATACCCTTTTATCTAGCTCCTTTCCAATTTACACCTCATCAAAAAAAAAATCCTAACTCACAACCAGACTTTTCATAGGCAAGCAACTCAAGTATTATCTTTTACATATATGCCAATCAACCAACCAACCAAATCCACTGATTTCCTTAGCTACAACCCCTGGTCTATTATAACCACAACATAAATGGACATATTGTAGAGAGATCCTGTGGACAAGAACCAATTAAGCCTAGTCTATAAGTTCCCATTCTCATTGACTGATATTTACCAACATTCAGGGGAGAAAAAGGGACAAAGAGATAAAAGCAGTAATTACTCATTCACTGACATTCAATTCGTGGAAAAGTCTACAAGACTCTCTCAATAGTTGTAGGTGATATTTTAGTTTTCAAAATTTTGTGTAGCAGTTTTGAAGGGGCTCTGAAGCCTTTTGTCTTATAAAATACTATGGTTCTGGTGTAAAAAAAAAATTGCTATACATATATTACATGTTTCCATTTGTATTGAAATTTTGACCACTTTGCATGCAATACCGGACAAAATTATTCTCTGCGTTGGATCAACTGGAGTCCTGCTTATGTTTGTTAAAATGATCATGAACTGACCAACCACATACTAAACAATTTCATTACCATTTCTGCTGTACTCTCTTTTATTGACCATCTAACAAACTTACACCTTTGCCTAATACTTACTCAAAAAGTGGGCCAAAACTCTACCCAAGAGGCTGAGGTTGGGATATGAATCAACTTTTTGCCTAATCTTAAATAAACTATATATTACCTCTTAACCCTATACAACTTTTTGTGTCCCTAATACCAATTAATGAGTGCCAACAACTTACATGCCGATTAAATATCCTGGCAGATAAAATTGTTTAGGTGGATCCAACGTTTGGATCGACAGTGACACCAGGCAACATTTTTTGTCACGACCCTCATTTCTACAACATGCTGACATTTTTTTTAACACAACTGATTGACACACAAAGTTACAGACAGAGAGACAAGTTCTTTGTTAGTTGATATGTCAGCCAAAGCTAGAGACCATCAGTTTTCTATCTTCTTTCATAAACACCCATTCTCTCTCATGACTGAAGCAGTAGCTAATAAAATATTTCTAATGAACAGCGAAGAAAACTTGTCCACTATTTTCAGATTCAATTGTAGACAGCTCAATAATATGAAGGAAACAAAAACCTTTCAAGTTACCTGGCTGCTTGCTGTTGCAGCATTGTTGACATTTGAATTTCCACTGGGGGTGATGATAACCTCTTGTCCATAGAGAGGAAACGACGCCCTAGAGTCATCTCCATGTAAGACACTATCAAAGAGAAGAGGCAGACCTTATAAACCAAGTAAATCTTAACTTTACATCATCGACAAGCAACATTAATACAGTTGCAAGGAAGGCACTTGTAGTATTTCTACGGTAGTTGGAACCGTTAGTATAAAACAAGGGCAGGGCATGGGTGGTGTCACATTTGGACTTCATTCGCTCAGTCTCTGCAAATCAGCCAAAATGTGCAGCAAAACAGTACATGGTCATGAGTTCATGACTGTATGATAATTTAGTAAATATCAATACCAAACAAATAGATGGTGTAGACTATTAAGATGGGTATCGGCTTTGATATGTTTATATTGTAATTGTATAATGCAGCTTTCACTCAGGCTTACAGTGGAAGATTTGGACAGGAGAGGAGGAAGGAAACAATAGAGAGAGAGAGGGTAGGGGGGGGGGAGGCGAGGATGAAGAAAGGGGAGTGTTGAGGAACTAAATTGAGCTACACTCTCTCTGCTCCTTATGTTTTGAGGTATATTCAGAGTAGACAGGAAGTGTAGTTTGAGGACAGATGTTTTCACATAAATGATAAGTGTAAGCAGAATACAAAGATCTATACTGAAGGTGACTTACATATTCTGCTTGATGTTGGTTCTGACCGCACCAAGCTGTGGGATGACTTCTTGATTCATGTCTCCATTACTCTGCAAAAGTTGTAGATGATAATATTGGGAATGATGACAACAACAATAATTAACAATAAACAAAATAAATTTATTCAACCAAGAGGTCGCTACACCAACAAGAAGAATCGTAATGCTGTAAAGAAATTCTCTGCGAGTAAACAAATCAGAACAAACTTTTAAACATGGTGCCAGTTGCAGAGATGGATGGCTAATCAAAGTTGTCCTTCTTACATCTGCCAGTGTTGGCCTTTACTGGGAATACCCCAAAGACAGCACAAATGTTGTAGCCATTAGACTCTTATCAGTACATGAAACCGCCAAATGTTGTCCCCATTAGACTCTTATCAGTACATGAAACTGCCAAATATTGTCCCCATTAGACTCTTTATCAATACATGAAACCGCCAAATGTTGTCCCCATTAGACTCTTATCAGTACATGAAACTGCCAAATATTGTCCCCATTAGACTCTTTATCAATACATGAAACCGCCAAATATTGTCCCCATTAGACTCTTTTCAGTACATGAAAATGCCAAATGTTGTCCCATAAGATTCTTATCGGTACATGAAACTGCCAAATATTGTCCCCATTAGACTCTTTATCAATACATGAAACCGCCAAATATTGTCCCCATTAGACTCTTTTCAGTACATGAAAATGCCAAATGTTGTCCCATAAGATTCTTATCGGTACATGAAACCGCCAAATTTTGTCCCCATTAGACTCTTTTCAGTACATGAAACTGCCAAAAGTTGTCCCCACTAGAATCTTATCTGTACATGAAACCGCCAAATATTGTCCCCGTTAGACTCTTATCAGTACATGAAACCGCCAAATGTTGTCCCCATTAGACTCTTATCAGTACATGAAACCGCCAAATGTTGTCCCCATTAGACTCTTATCAATACATGAAACCGCCAAATGTTGTCCCAATTAGACTCTTATCAGTACATGAAACCGCCAAATGTTGTCCCCACTAGAATCTTATCTGTACATGAAACCGCCAAATGTTGTCCCCATTAGACTCTTATCAATACCTGAAACCGCCAAATGTTGTCCCCATTAGACTCTTATCAGTACATGAAACCGCCAAATGTTGTCCCCATTAGACTCTTATCAGTACATGAAACTGCCAAATGTTGTCGCCATTAGACTCTTATCATTACATGAAACCGCCAAATGTTGTCCCCATTAGACTCTTATCAGTACATGAAACCGCCAAATGTTGTCCCCATTAGACTCTTATCAGATTCTTGCATCTCCATCAGATTCTTGCAAGGGGTACTTAAAAATTTATATCTCACTAAGTAGCTTAGAACAAATCATACATTGTGCAATTTAGAATATAAGCTTGAGGTTTTAATGTGGCTATGGGTCAAAGTTTTGGTTCATTTCACATAATATAGAACATTAAAACAATTTCAGGCCTTACCTGGCTTACTGGAACTTCATTATCATGGCTGTACAGGATAGAGCAAAAATATATTAAACATTGATATCAATCCATTTCCATCAGACAACATTCCATGCTCCTTTCAGTAGAAAGGGAAGGACAATAATTTACTTGAAATGAATAGAAGAGCATAATGTTATGCAAAATAATCAAATTGTTACAAAAGTTAACAATAAAGGAGTTTACCCCTGTTCCACCTCGCTAGAGGTCCTACGGGGGATAATTTTTAAGTTTTGTAGAATAGACACTTTTTTTTTTTTTTTTCTAGGGAAAGTTGTCTATTATTCAAATAGGGAGATGCTGAGAAGTGAAGTATTGTTCGATTAACATTGTTAAGAAGCCATAAGTACACAGGACGTCGGAGCTGAGGAGCCAATTAGGTATGGATCACTAAAGGGTGAGGAAATTCTAATTAAATGGGAAATAGAAGAAAGAGCGGTTTCTATTGTTTGGGTCGGAAGTGGTTGCTACTTAGTTGGAGTAATGGAGTTGTACTTAGTGTTACAAAAGTTGGAAAAGATTTCAGGTATTTAAGGTTTTTTGTATTGTTCATGGTTGCCACTGCCATTGCTTTTACGTAATGATACTGTATATGGTATACAGTGGAAAAATTCTCCCAAATGACTGAACCACCAAAATTGCTCTGCCGTAAAATTTGATAGTCTAAAAAAATTGTGCAGATATTGTGAAGTAAATGGGGCTACAGTAAGAGATTGTCCGACCACACTGTGACAAGGATAACTGGTTTAAAGTCGGATTAAATTTTTGAATCGAAAGAACGCAGTCCTTTCCCCCCTCTCCCACACAAATTATGCACTACTGGTGTGTTAAATAAATAACCAAAAAACTGAGCTATATTCCATTGGGGCAGTTATTCTGAAATTTTCGTTATTTATTCTTCCGTCAAACGATGATTGTGAAGGTTCCCATATATAATATCTTACCACATGTATTTCACCTCATTTTGATATAATAATTATAACGATTTAATCAATTTTGAGCCAAAACCGCACAGAGTATAGCCAGCCTAAATCCATCTTCGCCGGGACTGTATATTATTATATATAGCCTACGGTACTGTACTGGTACACACAGTGCAGTAAGGAACTTGAGATATGGTGATATGGAGAATGGATTCGTTTACTATTGTGGAGGGTTCCACGATGTCATTTATAGTTATCTTTGGCTACTTTTTTAATTTTTAAGACCTTTATAAACGAAAGATATTGTACCTATTGAAAGTACATTTTATGCAGAAAACAACAGCCAATTAAAGATATAAATAATTCTGTACTAGTTATTCTAATGTATGTAGTTTATAATCCCCCACTTACATAGCCCCTACGTTACATTCTTCTTGTCTGAAGTTCCAAACATGTGGTGACTTGTGGTTGAAAACTTTTCATTGTGAACTTTTGAACTTGAAGGATTGCCCTATTCCAGTATCATGGAACATTGGGGAACCCCCAATTTCTGTATGTGTACGGATTACAGGTTTTATCCACATCTTCATACGTCGATTATGGATGAAGGATGGTGTGGGGTACTTTTTTTCAAGGTTTATGCTTTTCTTTTTGAAAGTGTATGTTAATATTAAAGGCTCTAATATAGCATGTTATTTTGAATGTTTTTTTTAATTTTTATAACCGTGCATGTAAGTGTATGTACATGGCCTAAGCTATGTCAATGAATGTATGACATTGACAGTCTTGTAACTAAGTGCTTTGAACCATAGATGAAATGTTGAGGAAACTCCCGGTAGTACTTACGACACCGGGATTCATGTTGCAACACTAACGGTTGTGGGAAATTTGCACTACCGCACAAGGCTACTCCGGGTAGCTAGTTATGTATCTAACATTTCTCAACGAAATGGTTATTTGAACTGCCAAGAAGGGGGACATATTGTGATATGAGATACATTAGTTTCACACTACTGTACTTTATGTAAGGCAGTTCTTACCTTGATAACCTGGTAGGATTCATGCCGTTACTGGACACCTGAACTTCTGACGAGGATGCTAGAAATGTGAAAAAGAATATATAAACACAACTCAAGAATGGAAGGAGCTTTCTCTACAGATGCTATGAAATATTAATCCAAAAATATGATGCATGTGGTAAGCACTGCATGATATAAGGAAGATCAACAAACTTCCATTTATTTTGCTTCCTTTTATGTTTTTGTAAATTTTATGTGATGATAATAATGCAAACAGTGTGGACGGTCTTCCAGTCAAATCTATCATCCTTTAAAGCTTGACTATGTGTTGGGTTGTAGCTTTGGCTCATGCATTCCTGACACAGCTAATATACTGTAAGGTCATTTTATTAGGCTATTTGTAATGAAATTGTAAAAGTTTTGCACAGTAAGCCTAGGCCTATGTTGAATCCAATACAGGTTCACAAGTAAATATTTCACAATTGAGTTTTGCTTCAATTCATTTAACATAAAATGCAGATACATGCTTCCTGTTGGAGGTTATAATGCTGGATGGAGGACAGTGCACAGAATTGCCAGCCTAATGTTGACGTCTGGCCACTTTAGTTATGCTACTGTAGACCAGGTGTTTAATCTTAAATAGTACTACTACTACTACACTTGTAAGACCTTTTCATAGTTGGGCTAAAGTTAACCATTAGGCCTAGGCCTGGCACAATTCATGTTGTTAGGCTAGGCTTTCTCCATCAAGCAACAGTTACACGTTAGGCTAGCTATGGCGGAATACTATACTGACAGTAACCAACTTAGGGAAGCGCAAACCTGAACTGGAATTAATATTTGTTAGGCGTGCGGGCTAACACAATTTCGGCAAATGTGAACCCAGTTTTGTCCTGAAAATAACACACAGGCGACCTCGATAAGGCTGCGTCTAATTGATTGACCTCTCAAATGAAATAAACGAAATATTAGGCCTAAAGTTAGGCAAAAGTTTGGCCTAAGCTAACGTAGGCTCGTCTTCAACGTTACCAATTGGGGATTTCCCCACGTTTAGCAACTCTCTGAGATGTTGCGATGGATCACCGTTGCTTGACATCGAATTACCAGGAACAGACTGTAGGTTCATCCTACTACAAAGAAAAGTTTTAAAGTTCGTTCCCTTCACTCCCTTATTGAGTGAATCTAGTTTCGTATAGGACCTCTTGGTATCTTTTCTCTATGTTTTTCTACAATAACTCCATGTGCAGTTTACTGTCCTCGTACGAAAATTGAGTTAGAAAAGAAAGAATATTTTTTTTAGAATTATCAGTGATATTTCCTGGCTATCAGAACGTAATAAAATTATCTTTGACCAATCATAAATGAAATATATATATAATGAATATTCATTTCAAAATTTCTGCTGGAATATGCACAAAGTATTTCTCTCTAATATTTTGTAAATAAAGTATCGAATGCGCGATAACGGATGATCACTGTGCAAAACTTGATTTCTGACCGGTCGATACTACAAATTAGAGGTCATGGTGGCCCGACCGTGACAAAGGTTATTAAAGGTTATTCTGAGGTTGGCTGTACCATAAAAGATTTCATTCGTAAATGTTGGTTTAAGTTACATTTTTTTTGAATAGCATTAAGTGTTGGAACAGTGTCGTTACAATTCTAGCTACAGTATATAGTGTGACTAGACTGTCTGAGTGTTTGTGACAGTGCTAGTAAAAACCTGCTCTTGGCGCCTCTTTTTCTGGCTTGCCGGTGTTCACTACTTGATGGTGTATTTATTTATTTTGAAGTACATGCATCGATCCCAACTTCCAGGGACATGACCAATTTCTGCCCTTAGCCCAGAATATTCTGACAAAGTGACGTTTCTTGTCACAAATCCATTTTATTTAAAACAGTTTCACTTGCTAAACACAATCGTGGTTTGTGAACCTCAAAATAACCTAAGTTTTGGTTTCATATGAACCCAATAAGTTGACCGACATACTATGCTGAAAGCGATTGGTATTGCTGCTAAATATATGCTATTGACAATAGTCACATGTATAGCTCAAACTTCAACACTCATTTCAATGCCCCCCTCACAGGATTATCTTTCACCGAGACATCTAATTGTCGAAATTTAACTTACTCTAAATGTCCATGAACGCCTATCCGGTGAGTCAGTGCTTCCACAAAAATAATTTTGAATATCTGTAGAAAGGTTAAGGCAAGAACATCTGCGGATTATCAAACTGACCTTTACTGTACATTCTTGCCAATATTCTCCTTTTCTTTTTTTCACTTTTAAAGTCAAAATTTATATTATTGGTATTCATGTTGTGTGTAGTGTCTATTTGAATGAGATGTCCATCGCTGCTATGTACACTACACTGTGCTGTGGGTATTGACCGTAACTGCATGTATTGACTGTGCACTAGTGTCTAATTACCGACAGTAGCAAGCTGTGTGTGTGTATTTTCTGGGATCGATGGTGGTGTCAAACACTTCTGTTACACCTCATTCGAAACTAGGTCAGATTACCGGCATTAGACGTTTCTTTTTGCGCGAGTCTTCACACCCTTTAAAAGGAAAATAGTGTCACCTAATTGGCCATTGGCTGACATTTCCTTTCATTCACTTTGCAGTTCATGTTAATTGATGGAGATCAGTGATGTGAAGAAACTGTCAGCTAAAAGAAGAAAATTGGATGAAAGGAATACAGCAGAGAATACCCTGTGGCAACAATGCCACTCGGGCTTTGATGATGAAATCATACTCAGTGAACAACTGGGACTGAACACCAGATCAAGTAAGGGTAGAAAGAAAGACGATATAAAGCTCCTTGAAATTAGCCGTAAAGATGGTAAGTATGGCAAGTTGGTCAAGGTGTTGATTATCATCCAATGTAGTTTATATAAAATTAAAGAGAACATGTCTCGTTATTGGACTTTATAAAACAATGGACTAACTGAAGTCAAAAATTTAGGATTGCACTGAAGAGCCAAAGACATCAGTTAAAGGAGCATTCCAGAGATTAAGGATGAATAGGTTCCTGGCACTCAATTTTTTCTTTTCTTGTTTACTGAACTTTGACATATCAAGACTAAAATTCTACCTAAAGTCATCCCTTAACATATATCTGTATTTTCTTGAAAATTCATAAAGAAGTATCATCACTCGTTGAGAAAGAAGTTGAAATTGACTGGGAGTCTAGCAGCAGTGAAGATGAGCCAGACCCTCACCAAAAGGACGCTCACCAAAAGGACCCTCATCGAAAGGACCCTCAAAAAAGGGACCCTAAAAAAAGGGACCCTCACCTTCGCCATAAGTTTCAGCAGAAGGACTTGGAGTCACAGAGAACCAGCAGGGAACAGCTTGGCGTGACACCTCCCAGTGTGAGTCAAGGTTGGGAATTCAGTCTTACGGACCAGAAAGAGACTTCAGTGATAGAGCAGGCTGTTTTGACAGATATGGTGGAGGAGAGTCCAGAAAGTACACCTACTGCTGCAGTCAAAGAGGTAAATTGTAAGCTCGAGATATCGTTAAATTCTAAAACAGTTTTACGACTACCCACTAGATTCGATCAGGTATCTATAGCTTTGCAAAGTAAAATTTCTTTGTCCACAAAAAAAAAAAAAAAAAAAAAAAAAAAAAAAAAAAAAGAGAAAGAAAGATGAAGTTTGGTTTAGCTGTTAATTTGCAGTACTATGTAGCAACAGTGAACAAGATACTGGTATACAGGTACTACTACATGTAACTGTGTTGTAGCTGGACCAATAGACTTCCAATGAAAGCAAAGAGAGACATCCGTCTAAGAGAAAGTCGACATTCACAACGCAAAAGAACAACGAGCAAAGAACATGTTGGATGTTGGCTGTAGAAGAATACTGGGGTGTTGAGATTCAGGTATGGCCCGGGGGGACAATCCTGGAGCCTTTCATTAAGTATTATGGAAAGGAAAATACATTGTTCTTTATCTAATTTACCCACGGCCCTGGGATTGTATCCTCCCCCCCCCCCCACTTCCGGACACTGTTCTCCTGTCCGGCCTGGAAGAATATTTCAGTGAAGTGATACTTTTATTTTTCGTCAGGTGGACGAAGCTGACATCAGTGATTATGAGTCTTCGGAGGAACCTGAACCACCAAAGCTGGACATAACACAGGTATGATTTATGGAACTCTAAGTTTCTGGTATTAGGAAGAATTCTGTATTCGATAACTTCAAAAATATGACCAAAACGTTTGAAGGTTGTGGGGGAAGAGAGGGCTTAAAGCAGGGTTGTCCAACCTTTTGCAGAGGAGGGCCACATGGATGATTATTATGAAGGAGGGGGCCGCATGAACCCTACGCTCGTTTTTTCGATTTTTTGCCCGAAGCCCAAGGCAACAAAATGTGAGCACTGCGCGCGGAGCGCACTGATTTATTTTCCTTCTTGATCAAACAGATGAATAAAGTCCAGCCGCCCCCCCCCCTCCGCTGAGAGAGTGTCACACAAACTGACCTGTATGCTGCAGTTTTTTGGACCCAGAAGGTTCGAATGATTGATTATATAGCTTCAAATTGTTATCAATAAATCTGATCACTAAAATTTTGCACCGTCGAGCATCTCTGGCGGGCCGGACTCAACCCTGCGGCGGGACGGACTGTGGCCCGCGGGCCGTAGGTTGGACAACCCTGGCTTAAAGGATATCATTAAAAGACTTTGTGAACCGTGTTAAATCATTTCTTTGCTTTTAATACCTGATTACATTGCATATAAGAACCTACCAGGATAAAATGAAAACAGGTGAACATAGCATTTTAAAATAATAGTGTGTTTGTTGTTATGAAATGATTATATAGGCATTTATTTTATTGTTTTTGGTAGAATAGTATGCATGGCTTGCTAGAACAGGTGTGTTAGATAGTCATACTCTACACAAAATGATCTCACCAGGTTCTCTGTTCTTAAAAGCAATAAAAAAGTTGTTCATAATTGCCCTCTACCAGCGTTCAAGTGAACTCAAAAGTAGGTTGTCCTTGCATACTGTCTGTTGATCTCAAATCAAATACTTTACCTTCAAGTCATTTCAAATTAAATACAAAATACAGTTTTTAACTTCCTCTTTATGCCTTGTTCTGACTTCTTTTCAGTAGTATGTCTTTTTTGTGTCTGTTTCAACATCAATTTTCCAAAGCGTGCACATTAAATATGTTGTGATCTGTGTAGATTGAGCTCATTCAGATATATGAATTTCTTTTTATGTTTATGTCTTCCAGCCACAACAAGATTCAGTTTCCCCCAAGGTCACATCCACACAGTCCCCGATGATATCCTCGTTTACGTTATCAACTCAAGAGAGCACCGACACAAGCCCCATCCCTAGTAGCCAGTGGGTAGAGAAAGTTAGGCGAGGGCAGCAGACGACTCCCAGCAAACAGGCAGATAAAAGCAGACTTCAGGTTGAAGTGGAAGAAGGCAAGGATTCGGCGAAGAAAAAGACAAAGTTTGCAAAGTTAGCTCTTCACAGTATTCTTCTAAATTGTTTTTTGTTGGTCTAAGACATCTGGAAACCTTTAAAGAAAGGGCATTGTTAAAGTTAAGAAGGAAGAAGCATGTTACAGATACGATTTG
Source organism: Apostichopus japonicus (assembly GCF_037975245.1). Taxonomy (NCBI): domain Eukaryota; kingdom Metazoa; phylum Echinodermata; class Holothuroidea; order Aspidochirotida; family Stichopodidae; genus Apostichopus; species Apostichopus japonicus. Next base: position 15,766,290 of record NC_092563.1, on the reverse strand, counting down.
CATATCATCACATATTCATGACTTGTTCATCACTGTAAAACAGTGAAAGTTAAACAACATCTGGTGAGAAGTCTTTGTTTATATCTCTTAACTCCATCTGAAACATAAGAATCGTAAATGTTGTAATCAGTCATAACTCCATCAGAACGGAAGAATAGTACCTGTTGTAATCAATCATACCTCCATCTGAAACATAAGAATAGTACCTGTTGTAATCAATCATAGTTTTACTTGGGAGAGAGGGTGGGAGAGTGGTGACTTGAAAGTCTCTCCAGACCTGTTTACGTTTGTTCTACTTTCTTCCGTATTGTGGACTCCCTTATAAAGTCAATTTTTTTTTTTTTTCCACAACTGGCCAAGACATAAGTTTGTATAAAATGAAGTAGGAATTGTCCACAAATGCAGGTATAACCATTTCTTACCCCATGAAATTCATGTTTCCATCGACCAAACCATTCAAGAAATTACTCTTGCTTTTTTCAGATGCGGTTTTGCAGAGAAGCTTCAGAAAGTAATAAATCGAGAGAAATCGGACATCGCATTTTGGCATCATCAAACGGACTCAGAATCAACTTCCTCCGGTGGGTAAATTAAAATACAAGCAGCTGTGTCTTTGTTGCCAGATTCATTAATGGCATAATTTTGCATATGAATGATCAATTACAACAGGTATTTGGAAATCCTTACTGTAGGTTATCCACAAGAAGCATTAACACCTATTATCAAATGTCGTGTTACATTTGTACACCACAAGAAGATTGTTAGTTTGTGCCTCATTAATAATTGCTTTTGATTCTGAAAAAATTATGTTCGACCAGACAATTTTTGCATATCAATATTTATAGTCATTTGCAAATATAAATAGGAAATATTGGAATAACTCTTCTTTTCATCGTTATAAGTTTGATCAATGAAACTAACGAATCGTTATTTTAATGAGATGGGTTATTTTTTCGAATTCTGTTCAAAATTTTTCAATAGTACCTCAAAGGACTGCTTTAGGAAAATATCCTCATAAAACCAGCCATCCAAAACAATCAAGTCTCGTAATATGTATCACCAGCAACCCACTAACTCCACTGATATATGCATCAAATAAAATATGTATCCCATTTGAGCAATCAATTCACATTTCATTTATAAATCTTGATAACTGATCGTTGGCCTGCTAGCAGATTCCCACTGCATCTTGTGAGAAGACAGAAGCTACCCAATACGGTTCTTGAGAGAGAAATCCATTTGTCATGTTGGAGATTCTTTTTGTCAGAAAAGGCAGCTGGTCGTGTTGGAAATGTTTAACTTTCCTAGCCATGAAACATTCTTGACTAGATACAATACTATACCTTGACAATTATATGTTGTTTATTGTTTGTGCCCTTTTCAGGTTCATCGTGCTCAGTGAGAATAGAGACCATGACCGCCTCTCGAGGGTCGTTTGTGGCCCGCTGTCAAACCTTGACCGCCTCTGACCGAGAACGGCATGAGGGTGACCTACCGGAGAGGCTGGTGGTCTTGTTCAACCGTAGGACTGTCGAGGATCATAAACTTCAAGTTGGCTCATCACTCACAATTCATCCTCCTTGGTAAGAATTATTCTGTCACAGACTTTGTCCAGTCATGCAGTTCATATTAGCTTCATGTACTACAATATGGTAATCATGCTAAGAGGTTGACCTTTACTGGATAAGTTCTGTCATCAGATTTCAAAGTAGATTATTTTCGTAATGGTTCTGATGTTTGCCACAATCTGATTGGTCATTATGGTTCAGTTATATAATTTTCAGACATTGCTGTGATATAATAATATAAGATAATTGAAAAGCGTATGCTCATCCACAGATAACGATCTCAAGGCGCATCACAATATTACGCTGGTCAATGATAACCTGTCAGACATAGAGACAATCCCTCCACACAGGCAGCAGCTAAACAGAACCCAACTGACAAGTTATCTCACAGGTCCCCATTATTACACCTGGGTAAAGAGACTGGCAATGGAGATAATATACAGTATTTTCAGTTTTAAAAGGAACTGAATTTATGATTACATACATTTTCCTCTCACAGGCAAACTATGTTACTACCAGATACAGGAGAAACAGTCTTGCTGTGTACATATTTCTGTCAAATATCTGACTCCAATGGTTCGCAACCATCATCATCAGCAGCTCTTGGTGTAACACCATCGCAAGATGTTGCCAGCACCTCCAGACCGGTAAGTTTGGGACAGGGAATTAATTTATCCGGTACATCGCATTGCAAAATGCCATGCAAAATGGTCAAATTGACATACAAGTTCAAAGATGTGTATTATTTGTTTTAATTTTTTTTTTACACAGGAACCATATTATTTTATCATTCAGTTTTATCAGGTGTCCCATTGCAAAATGCTATGCAAAATGGTCAAATTGCTATACAAGATCAAAGATGTGAAGTATTTTTTTAATTTTATTTTTACACAGGAGCCACAGTATTTTATCAGTCAGTTTTATCAGGTGTTGCATTGCAAAATGGTTAAATTGCAATTATCAGTTTAGGTAACAACTTTCAGAATTCTGAGGTGTTGTTGTCATGTTGATAAAATATGGATACCACCTACTATAAATTAGTGTAAATGTCAAAGGTCATTCTGGTTCATTATGCATCATATGTTAATGTGGTTTCCATTCTTGAGCTGTTAGATGAAGGCTAATCTGTTTGCTTTGTTTAATATCAGATCCTATATAATACACAAGGAAACAGTACTCTTTCAGTGTGCATTTGCTGTAAGCTGTACCATTTAGTATTTCAACAAACTGCAATTATTCACACAAGCTTGCCTTCCTCCAAATCGTGAGTCACACTTCTGTAGAGTTGTTTCCAAGTTGATAATCTTATGACCAGCTGGTATAGATATTCAAAGGTCATTCTGGTTCATTAATCTTTCATATATAAATGTGGTTCCATTCTCAAGCTGTTAGATGAAAGCTGTAGGCTGTTTTACTTTGTTTATTAGTTTATTGCATAGCAGATCATTTTAATAATAAAAGATGACAAATTCTTCAAACTACATTGTTCATTGGTTTAAATATCTTGTCAGTATCTGGACAAAACCCTGCATTATTCTCACATATGATTGGATGCTTAATAACCTGAGTGATCTATGAGGCTATGTTTGTTTGGGCTACTCCTAATTAGAGAATTAGAAACTAATTTATCCAACCTGTAACAATAATGTCTCCTATAGATTGATTGATTCATTTTTATTTTCAACTATCTTTAGTCTTTTCCTTAATTTTATCACTTCTGGAGTGTATTGGTGGATTAAAACAGCATTTAGAGTTCTTAAGTTACCTTATCTTTCTTTTAACAATCTAGTCTAATACCCATCAGATTATGGCAAATTCCACTCAAAGTGCAGCATTTTTGTTTATTTTTATTTTTTGATTGTTTCTTATCCTTCTTTCTCAATGAGTGAAAGTGGTGACAATTTGTATTTCAGACAGTTTGCATCAAGTTGACTGCTTATGATTGGGTGCAAATCTCTAAAACAAAATTGCCATAAATATACTATATAGGGCTAATATTTATGGCAGCATATTGATATCCATGTCCGGTGATACAAAAATTTCTATCATATAGAGAAGAAAGAGATTGTATTGGGAGCCCAGATATTACTAAAACAATAGAATCTGCTAAGTAGTTGTGCTGCTCATTATACTAATTGGTACTTTATTTACAGATATTCCGACCAAACAGATTATTTTCAGACGAGCCTGCCAGTTCCAAGTTTTGTCTTAATACCTCTGCGTTGCCTCAGAAGAAGAGTGCAGAAATATCTACATCCTTGGTAGGCACTGTGACAGCCAAAGGTCCCAGTTTTGACTTTGACTTCAATCTCAGAGGACTAGTAATGAGGGCCTGTAGAGTCGCAGCTATAAGGTGAGTCAGTCAGGTAGTTAGTCCTTAGTCACATGAGTCAGATACATAAGTCATACTCTTATAACTCGGTGACACCATGAGAGCCAAGGGTCCTAGTTTTGACTTTGACTTCAATCTGAGAGGACTAGTAATGAGGGCCTGTAGAGTTGCAGCTATAAGGTGAGTCATGCAGGGAGTTAGTCCGTAGTCACATGAGTCAGATACATAAGTCATACTCTGTTAGCTCGGTAGATACCGTGACAGCCAAAGGTCCTAGTTTTGACTTTGACTTCAATCTTAGAGGACTAGTAATGAGAGTCTATAGAGTTGCAGCTATAAGGTGAGTCATTCAGGGAGTTAGTCCACTAACATATGAGTCAGATACATAAGTCATACTCTGTTAGCTCGGTAGACACTGTAACAGCCAAAGGTCACAGTTTTGACTTTGACTTCAATCTTAGAGGACTAGTAATGAGAGTCTGTAGAGTTACAGCTATAAGGTGAGTCATTCAGGGAGTTCAATGTTCACATGAGTCAGATACATAAGTCATACTCTGTTAGCTCGGTAGACACTGTAACAGCCAAAGGTCACAGTTTTGACTTTGACTTCAATCTGAGAGGACTAGTAATGAGAGTCTGTAGAGTTGCAGCTATAAGGTGAGTCATTCAGGGAGTTAGTCCTTAGTCATGTGAGTCAGATATATGAGTCATACTTTTATAACTCGGTACACCGGGACAGCCAAAGGTTCCAGTTTTGACTTTGACTTCAATCTTAGAGGACTAGTAGTGAGAGTCTGTAGAGTTGCAGCTATAAGGTGAGTCATTAAGGGAGTAAGTCCATAATCACATGAGTCAGAAATTTTGAGTTCTACTCTGTTAGTTGGCTTAAGTTAGCTTTATGAAATCAACCTCACCTAGTTTTGGAAGTCTGGAAGGGGAGTCTATGGGAGTATGGTGTGAGGCAGTCTCTAGAAGTTAGACTCATATAGCTAGGTAGACTGCCATAGTAGGGAATGATTTTGATTTTTGATAGTTTTGAATTTGAGCTGTGAAGAGAACAAGTTACACAACTCTGTAGGGGCAGTGCTCATTAATTTTGGTTAAGATATGAAAAACAGTGACAGATTGTATCTTTTTGGCACTTTTCGTGAATAAACTACCCCCCCCCCACCCCTCTCTGAGGTTACATGCACGTTTGGAAGGGGTGTCAGTGGGAGTAGGCAAAGCCTCTTATTTCAGACATGCCTAACTTGGTAGGTTATTCTAGTTTTCACTTGACTTTTGATCAAATGGAACTAGTAATGTGAGAGTCTCTTGTGGTGGTGAATCTTGAATATTAATACAACCTAAAAACTGACCACAAATGTTTCTTCCAAATTTTAAAAAAGTCCATCGGATCTTGACAAGCCAGATAAATGGAGGTTACTCGTTCAGGACAGAGATGGAACTTTCTTTGAGGTAAATACCAAGTCTGCTGAGGATCTGACCATGTGGCAAGGGAAGCTGATGGATTTTACATCCCTAACGATCAGTCAGAGGGTTACCAGAACGAGGTAATATAATTATGCCAAATGATTTGAAATGAAAGTCAGAATTAAGTGATTCGATTGTGTGTCCCTGCTACTACGTATAGTTGTGTCTCTCCATTAGATGTTAAGATGTTTATCAATATGTATTCAGGGAGAAGTGCATACTTCTATTTTCATGATCATTTTTTTCTAATCTTGAAACTGCTGTTTCCCTTTAATATGTTACTCTATTTTTTATAGTCAAGTCCCATAATCATAATTCAGCTAAATAGTTACCAAACAATGAATACAAAATTCTGATTTTCTTTTTCTTTGTGGAATAGACAACGAAAAAGTCTTTGGGAGGCAAAATTCATAGATATTATGGTAGAATAGAATGTGGCCGAGTGGATAAAGGTGGTGCATTTGAAGCAATGAGGCTTAACAATCGGGATGTTGGGGTTCGATCTCCAAACAGGTCTTAGTAAGGGTGGGTGTTTCATCCAAGAGCAATCTATGGTTTTCCCATCTGAAATGACTTTCGAACTGATTTAATTTGAGCTAAAATGTTGAATTGGAACCCACCCGATGTAAAAATTGTAATCCATAAGCCCTTGCAGGGTTCTCCCACATTCGTGGTCGCTAAAGTGTCGAAAAAATAACTGCCTGGTTGTAATTAGTATTAGTATTATTATTATTGTTGTTGTAGTTGTTGTATATTATATTGCAGACTAACTTCTGGATTTGCTATTATGTTATCAAAATGGCAAGGTTTATTAGTGGTCAGATTATGTTTATATTTAAGTAAAAGGTTTGCTGGAAATGCTTGTACCTGTACAGTAAATGGTAGTGCATTTACAACCTGAGAGGGAATTAAATGAAACTTAGCTTTTATAATTGGTGTTTAAAGGTTTAAAAGTTCTAAAAAAAAGTTCTATAAATTCCTAGAAGGAAGGAGACAACAGCCAAAAAAAAGAAAGTAAAGAAACAAGTCTAAACGTTTCATAAATATTTTGAAGGAGAGGTTATCCGGTAATTATTCAGTTTCACATGAATGCTCAACCATATATAAGCATATATTAACCATATTGTACAGAAGGTATTATGAATTCAAATTGACTGTACAATAAATATAACATAGATATGTCATCGATGCAACACTTTGTCGAAGGTGGTGTCGATGAAATCATAATCCGCCCATGAGGATTCTAAAAATGCCCAAATCAGCTTGATGAAAGTTTATTTGTTTGAATTGTTTATTTGCAATAGTATCTATCACAAATAGCTAAAGATAGATGGATTTGTTTCACCTTCTTTAAGGCAGCTGGTCATATTGGTAACGTTAACACATCTACCATCGCACGAAGTAAAGACTTGTGCACAAAATATATTGTAAAAAAGTGTCTCGCAGTCATAAAACATAACATTGTTTAAGTCATTACAACAGTCTGTTTTATTTTTAGTCATATTTTTTCATGCTATTTGATATTAAACATGCTGTTGGATATTAAAATACCAAAATAATTTAGTTCATTAAGCTTGTTTAAGCTTGATTGACTAAATATTGTCAACTTTCATCGCAGATAATGAAGTTAAAAGCAGACCTGTTAAATTGAGCTTTCACAAAAATATCAGAAAAAAGTTTGGGAGATTATTAGATAAAATTTGAGAGGATGGGGCAAACTTCAACTGAACAAGGTGACAAGAAACAAAATAAATAAATAAACAAATCCTAGAGGGTTTTAACAGAACTCAATGTGAACAACAGAGACCATAGAAACCAGATCCTTGATAAACTAAATAACGCTTACAAAAACACAAAAATGTGGCATATTTAAACATTTTGTACAACTATTTTCAAAATTGCAAAAAAAAGTAGCAAATTTTCTACACCTTCGCAATTTAGAAAGTGTTTTAGAAATTTACAAAATTTGCCCTTGAGATTAGCACATATAGTGGGGAGTGCGAGGTTGCTTAAAAACTGCTATACTGTCATTAAAATTGGGAGAGCCTGAGTTGGCAGTCCAGTAAAAGTTGAAAGATTGAAGTTTTCAATCTGATCAAGATAATTTACCCACTCACTCAGTATAGCGTTCACTTTGTAGAAACAACTAGGAAGGTGTCGTAGTTTGTTTCCAATCTGATTTTGACAAATGCCAGGTTCGTTTTAAAATAATTGTCACCCAAAATTGACAAAAAAAGAGGAAAATTGCTTTCAGCTGCAAATGGTTGCATATTGGTGATCCAAAGCTGCACATAAATACATAAAAATATTGATTTCTTTTATGAGATCGGAGAAAAACTATAAACCAGCTCCAAAGAAACTCTTCTTTTGTTTTTCAAATATTTCCTTCATTTTGTTGTATATGATAATATCTTCATGAAAGCATTTCCTTAACTCCTCGTTCTTCACGAGCCTCTCTTTCGCCTCCGCGTGTACACGCAGCCTCTCTCCCTTCTCGTTGGCCTTCGCCTCGTCCTGTTCATACGTACCCGTGTTAGCGTGGTCTGCGTGACACATCGAGTGGAAGGGTCTACCGAAGGTATTTTCCAGTAGCCGCAGGGAGGTTTCAAATTCCTCAGTTATCCCTACCACGGCGAAGATTTTATCCATGTTTTCGAGGATGTAGTCGAGCTGCCGTCCTCTCTGTTCGACCGTATGCAGACCGCCGCCCACATCCCTGCACCGCCAAGGCGACGCGTCGACGCCGGGAATCTCGTGCCGGCATAGATATCTGTGGATCATCTGGAAGAAGATCAGATTGCATGTGTGTCGAGCAAAATCCTCCAGGGTTCCATCGCAGGACATGGGAGTCGGCCCCCCACTCCGGCAGAAGTAATAATGAGAGACCACCCGATCGTAAGGCTCCCTAACCATGGTAAAGTACGAGCACGCTCTGCCTCCCACAAATCTGCACATTCCGAAAGCGGATGTCCCCATGTAGTACTTGTTCACGCTCACTGCACCGTTGATCAGTTCGTTTGGAACGTCGATCGCTCTGGGACCTGCCACGAGAGTGGGCCGTCGGTCGTCCCCCTCTGCCTGGCTCATCTTGACCATGCAGGTCTTGACGGTAGTACCACCACTTTTGGGGTTATGGAGAAATACAAGCACGGATTCATTATAGGGTCTTGTCGGGTCCGGATGCAGATAGGCATTGGGGAGGATATTTTGCAAGTGGATAGGCTTTGGCGAGTGCGAAACATCTGCCCATATTGTCTGATTCCGGAAAGTGTGGTCGGGTTGAACGTCTGCGATATAATTCTTCTTGTACATAAGTGGTCTGAAAGAGAGCAGATCGAAAGACATGCAGCTGTTTGAGAAAAGGTACATGTAACGTCAATGTTTCGTAGCAAAAGAAGAACAGTTATCTTTACATAAACTGTATTGTTTGCTTTAAAATAGCAGTCAGAATATTGTATCTTGTTATTCTTATTGTTGCAACAAAAGGAAAGAAAGATGTACCTAAAGGATATTGCAGTGCCTTAATTCTTAGACCATCAAAATTTTTTTGCAAATTAGCAATTCCTTCTGCTCTAGAAATACCTTTCTTATAGAGACAATATAAGGTTTCTTATCAGTGACTGTGGAAGTGGCATTTGGGTTATTCCATTTCTACAAGAGGAGGTTTCAGAACGCTATTTCTATTCCATGTTTTTACCTCGTCTCAGACAAAAAGCAGATGACAAGATTTACCTTAACAAACCCCCAAAACCACCACAAATTGTTCACGAATAAATGTAATTTATGTACCGAAATTACCATGTTAGATGATGTGGCTTATAGGAGGCTACACAAAACCCTATATTATAGTCTTTTAGCTTTATTATATTACAGAGGTCTTTGTGCTGCACAACAAGTTCAGACAGCTACAAAAAAAAACTGGCTTGCTCCATTTAGGAGATATAGTGCCACTAGTATCTGAAAACAATTTGAATTTCCCCCCTTTTTTCCCCCCTTTTTGCCCTCATATTTGCAAGGTAGATATGTTTACTGTGCATGTTCACACTGAAACCAATGCCACCATTAGGGCATGTTAAAAGCCTCTGTCTGTTACATTCAGATTCTGTAAGACCCATCTCCATCACAGAAAATCACAGACTTTGTAATAAATCAAAAAAGAAGCACTTAAGACCTTTAAAGCACATATCGCTTGAAGAAGGTCATAATTTAGACTTGCCCAAGTCTTCAGCCTAGAGCATGAAGACAATTTCCACCTGTGATTATCTACAAACTGGGGTTAAGATTTTGCTTTAAAAGCTGCTTGCTTGCATGGGGCAGTTCATCGGAGTAAATCTCTGTTGAAAGTGACTACTGATGGGTTAAGTGTCTCCTTGAAAAGAGGAAAGCCTCACCCCCCCCTGCACTCCCCCCGTTTGAAATATTTGAACTTTCCACATTTATGCCATTAATTCATGCACGTGCATCAATGGGTCCTTAGGTCCCTAGTATACACAACCTATAGTTAGAAACATCAGATTCTTTTTTTTTTTATAGTAATTGATAGTTATCTTGTCTTCATGAATAATCCATTGACTTTGCACAAGTTCATGTTAACAAGCATATCGTAGCTATGATAGCAGAACCAGAATGACTACACTTCTTTGGCTGTTTTTAAATGCTTTACATATGGACAAAGCAAACATGATAGAATCTTTTTTCTTTTCCTTTTTTCACATAAAGTACAATTCTAGTATTTCATATGTAAGCAAAACACTATCGACATCAAAGCCACAGGTTTCATTCAATGAAATGCCGTATTATCCAGCCCAATTGCTAGACTTTTGGTCAAGCCTACTTGAACCATGGACAGGAAAACTTGAAAATGGTGCAATATGATATGAAACAGCTCAATCAAAATGTATCTGAAATAGGTGTACATATTCTGTCAATTTTTTTTTCTCTTATGGATAGAGGAGGGGGGCGAGAAGGGGTGGGGTGGTAATTGTTGAGAGTTACAAAACAAACAGGGGAAGTGAATATGACAAAGAGAACTTACTGGTTTAGTTCGAGAGTCGATCCCTTCGACAAGAGAAACGGTGCAGCACAAAACAGAGCGATGATAGATACGATCGCAATAGCGTTACACTTGTCCCGCGAATTCTGAAATGCCATCGTTGTGACGGATTTACGATTTTAAAACCCCGCTTCAAAATGACCTTGGTCACTCTGTTTTGGAGATAACGTTAGAAGAAAACAGTAAAAAAAACTAAATCAATGGCGTACTAAAGTTCTGGCACAGTGGACAGCTACTAGTTTGAATAGTACTGGCACAGTAGACAGCTTCTAGTTTGAATAGTACTAGGCAGTATATGGCACCTGGATTCTCAAAACAGTCCTTCAATCATCTCAATCAGAGATACAGGATGAGGTTTCTACGATGTCAGGTCAAGTCTAGATCCAGTCTTGTGATATAGAATCTCATGTAATCATTACACAACAGGTTGTGCTCTCTCCTTGGTGCGACTTCCTGGCCCGAGGGTTATTGACAGGATACCACCGATAATGTGTGCCTTTGGTGTGGAAGTTTATAAAGAGTGTTTAATTCATTGATATCAATCTGCCAGTATATTATACAATCCTATCAGCCCATTAAAGCAGTGTCTGTTTTGGGGGCCTTGTTTCCAACAATGGTCAAGCCCTAACAGAGTATCACTCAAAATGAGTAAGACTTTTAAGTGATCAAGGTATTGAAAAATAACTTTAGGCACAAAACAAAGTTTGATATTTCACAGACAGTTAACCAAATAAAAAAAATTAAAAATCCTGACTGCTATCGGCCCAAATTGTATTTCGATACCGCTAAAAAAATGTTTGAGAATATGAGTCAGTAAGCTCATCGGAGGCTCAGCGGTTGAAGTGGCTGGATACTGTAGTCTAACGCATAGACTTTTACATCGGTTCCTCCATTGCAACACAAGGCTCAATGGGAAGACTTATTAAGTCTCTGAGATGACATATCTTCAATGCATATATTAAGTGTTGTCAAGGGCAAGCGTTGTGGAATGTCAACCAAGGGTGGTCTATTGTTTTTGTGATTTTAAAACAACATGTTTTGGTCGAGTCATTAGAAGTTATAAAACAATGGAAATAACATTAACTTCTAGGCCTGTAGAAAGTTTCAAGATCCTCTTTTTGACTAGTCAAATATAATTTCAACTTTGAAGTAGTCTTCTAATGACACTTTTCCTATGAGCAATAAATATATTAAGGTGAATCCACATCATTCTGACACCCAGACACCTTTCTGTAGGAAGACACAAAGTTGCAAATTTACAACAGTCATTAGTTTTATTTTTTATACAAATCAACCTTTGTCTATTTCAAGTTTATAAACTACATTGTTATTGGATTGTAGCATTGATTATGGCACTTTTTTTTTTTATTCTCTCTTTTAATTTTTTTTTACCATTTAACACTGATTTAACCTTCACCTCAAAATCTACCAGAGTACAGTGTCAGTTTCATCAAATTCCAATCGTACTGTGAGTGGGTCGATAAAAATAACCGAGCAAAATGCCAAGCGGGCTGCTTTAAAGTTACTTATCGTCATTGAGTAATGATTATTTTAATAGCATTGGCTGATTCTTGATGAACCCCAGATCTGGTGAATTAAACAGTCTTATTTGATAATCAGGGGGTATACAGTGATCTTTAATTGACCTTGACTAGAAGAACACTGTTGATACAACGATACTGTAAAGGAAATTGTCTTTTGAGGACTCTCAAATTCACAGTCTAATTCCAGCTGGGAGCACCCTGTTTCTTTGGCAATGCTCTTGCAGACATTTTGAAGCCTACGAAAGAACAGAAACATATATTTAATAACGGGTTCGGATCCCGGTGGAGGCTGGAAGTTTTTTCACTGTTCTGGATTTTCCTACTCACTACGATTTCAATTATATATATTCATTGCCTTTGTCGTTTACCTCCATTTCATTAACAAAAGTCTGTTCAAAGTATCTCTTTCGAGATCCAGTTTTAGGATTCCCAAATGATTTTGAGTTGGTTAGCATCATGTTTGATCTCTAGAGCAAGGAAAAATATGTCACCAAAACAGAACTAGTATTGTTTGATACAGGTGACAAGCGCCTACAGTGAACAAACTTTGTTAATGAAATGGAGGTAAATGGAGGTCCTTACCGGTTTCGTGCCTCTGGACATACAATCAGGGTCCATAGCCTAGTGGTTAGGGTGTCTGCATATAAAGCTGGAGGCCCGTGTTCGAATCCGGGTGGAGGCTGGAAGTTTTTTCAGTGTTCTTGATTTTCCAACTCACTACGATTTCAAATATATATATATATATATATTTATGTATACAAATATATATTTATTTACTTATTTATTTATTGATTTATTGATTTATTTATATATCTATATTTGGCGGGGTGGGGAAGGGTGGACTGAAGTAACTAAGTTTAGTTAGGCTGGCATAAGCAGGGGTGCTATTCTCAGCTGAGATATTTCTGTGGTTCATCCTAGAATGATAATTTTATGAAAATCTTCACATGCAACCAGCTGGAGCAATTTCTTCCTGGATGGTTTACGAAGCTGGTAACTTGCGTCTGTAATTACCATCGTAAACAGGGTTATCGTTATTTTGACCAGCTTTAAGAGTCGTTAAAATAGCCATATCAATTTCTGTATATTTTTAGCACCATTTCACGGTCTGTATATCATTGAAACATTGGGTTTTATCATATGTCATTTTGAAATTAAATTAAGCACTACAGCCTTTATGAATAGACTTAGTATATTCAACTCATGTACTATTTATATGTTATTCTTTCAACAGCAACCCAAATTTATTCTCAATGATTGATTCATTATCCCAGCCAGTGACCTTGGCAGAAGATTCTAATAGCAACACAACTTCTGATCAAATGGTAAAATCATTTTTACAGCAGAATGTTTAAAACTAAATATCACATTTAAGTTGCAACAAATCCACATTGTGGTACCTTGCAAGAGGGGAGATGAATGTTAAGGTATCTTTAGTCTATTATGCAAATTGGATCTGAAATGATGATGTTAGATGTAAACTTTTAAAGAGCATTGTAATCGACAAAATAAAAACTATTACCTTAAACTTTCTGGGACAGAAATTTTTATTCCTTGCCAAAAGCAAAATGAAGTCAAAATTTAAAAATTTTGTTATTCATGATCTATTCAAAAGCTTAGCTTGGGTGCATTTTGTAGTTGGTATATAGATCCAATTTAAATGCTTTGAGAACCCTATTGTTTTTGTGTGGAAGTCAAAGGTCATTGATGTTCAAAGCTTGGAAACTTTGTAAACATGATATCTCCAATGTAAGGCATATGGGTGAACTTCATAGCTTGATATGTTAAAAGTTTATTGCTGTCAACACAATTTCAACAATGGCCCAAATTTGAAAATCTTGTGTGCAGTCTGCTTTTTAATGCTCTCATATTAATTGTGGCCAAAACAAATATCACTAAGCCTGTTGGCCTCTTGGTTCTTCATTAACTATATGATGTAAAGTGTAGTTATGAATACTTTCGCCTTTTTTTTTTCTCTGTAAATAACTCTTAAAAAATCTACAAAAAGAACTACACCAAATTGTGTGCAATTTCAGATTTACAAATTGATAGAAAATTTGATTTTGATTTATATAATGTTCTTTCTTGAGAATGATATATCCAAGGAAAGATACATCGCCTTTGTTCATGGAAATGCATTTCTTTCAGATATACTTTGTCAATTCAAACCTAACTGTAATAATAATAATAATAAGCTGCTGTCGTATTTTTTTCGGTCCTGAGAAATTGAAATTTATCTGTCTTATTATTGCTTCTTTTCAGACCACTTCATTCCCTTTACAGAGTATATCTTATATCGTAAACCTTGACAATGCAGAACGTGTCTCTGAGTGTAAAGACGATACGTCCCTGAGAATGTTCGACTACCGACCGCTCGTCTACCACAAATTGTCTGATATATTGCAGGTATTTTATGTATGAATATAACCTTATTATCCACACCCTCTGCTAGGGAAATATCCACAGCAAATGTTTTTTTTTGCAAAGTACATAATATGCAAACTGAGGGGGCTCTTTTGTTTTACTCAGTCGACTTCAGCGACCGTTGCAAAATTCGGTAAAGATTTTGTTATTTTGTATTGCCCCAAAGGGTGAAACTTGTAAATAATATCCTCCTTGGTTAATGGCAATAACAGCATCAGCCCAGATATTAGCTAATTATATTCAAATCAGGCTCAGTTGATTGCAACATGTATCAAATTGTGATGGCTCTAGGCCAGCTATGGATGTTTGTTCTTAAATACGAGATGCTTTCTCAAGATTTTGAAAATTTCATCTGTTATGACATGAATGCAACCTATGAACATCTCATATATTTATGTGCAAGTGTAGATGATGGCGAGAGAAGTCAATGAGCTGCAAATACACCGAGCTGCTGAAATGCACGAAACGTTTGAAAAGCTGACATTGTCCACTCAGCTTGTCCTCATAAATTTGTCCCATAAATTTACTTTGCAACAGAACTCGGTTTACAGTCTCGGTAAACAGCACAACTACTGTCACCCCCTTCCTCCCACCACCCCCTTCCCCCTCCCCCAACATGTTAAAAATAAGCAAAAACCTAAGTTCAGGGGGATGTCTTGCCCCTTGTTGGTGCCTCTGTTTGTTCAATCAGAGTATATACCTTTTCTGCATTGTTCTTTTATTATTCACTTTCGGTAACCATTCATTTCATCAAATCCAGCCGAAATATAAAATTAATATATGTGAGTTGCATCCTGCATTCTGTATTTAGCTAGTCGCGTGCGTCGCTCTCGTTTTGAATCTTTTGTGCAAGGTAACCTACCAAACTATTAAAAGTTGGTTCAAGAACAAAGTTTTCCTTTTTCAGAGTTCCTCCCGTCTGCATCATCGGGTCAGTTTTATCGCCACGTTGATCCACATCACTTCCAAAGAAGCAGCTGATCCGATAACGTCAGCTTCGCGAGCGGAATCGGGAAACCATCTCCTGTTCGTAACGGATTCATCTCTTTCAATGGGTCCACAATCGGAATCAAAACCAAACCCCAGGAACTACATCAAGGTGGAGAAGCTGACAAGTTGTCTGATACTAGTCAGTGACTGTCGAGATTTAAAGGAGCTCTCCGGTCCCCGCTTACAGTTCGAAGATGTTCATATTAAAGAAGGTATACGGAAATTGTTTTGATATTTTAACGTTTCAACAGTTGTGTCATGGGCTAAGACCGGTATCGAACTCTGTAATCATGTCACTTAAGGAGTTGACAGCGACGTAAACTAGACCGGTGCAGCCGGTATGAACTCAAGGACCGAAAAAAGTAATAACCACGAATCGGCTGGAGACAATCTTTTAAGATCACAAGATATGAGTCATTCTCTTGTGTCTTTTAATTCTGTTCAGTACAGTTCTCAAAAGTTCACTCACTCGATACCCACCAAAATGAGAAATTCAAGCAAAAACTCTGCCGTCGAAAGAGAAAGCCAGGGAGTGCCAAGGGGGGTGTCTCGAGGTGCCAGATATCGTTCGGCCTGGGTGAAATGGTCTGTCTTTTGGGGGGCCCATTTCTATTGCTGCACCGGGGCGAGGTTGCTCCTCGCTACACCCCTAGATGTAGCAGGTATCTCATACCTGTACTTGACAAAGTCAAGCACAATACAGTCAAAAAATAAAAATAAGTTATATTACTTGGAGGAAATTGTGACTGAGGTTGTATTCCTTTAATACATACTGTGATAACTATATAGTAAACATCCTGATAATAAGTTATAACAACACTGCCGTAGTGTCTTAGGATGTGTGTTGGCTAGGGAAAAAAAAAAGAAGTTTGCCTCAATGATTTTGACATTTTTTTGTCCATATGTATCAACATTTTCAAGCAATGGTCCATTGACAATGGATAATTGTCCTAATGCTATGTGAGTAAGGTCCCATGCCCATCAATAGCATAGGCGTATAAAAATAGACAGTTGGAGGGGGGAGGGGGTGGTGAGGAGAGGGAGAGGTTTGCATCATTACATTCAGAACATTATCAAGATGTATTGATAATTTGTTGATATTTATTTTATTTCATCTAACAGATGGTTCCTTCATCCTGGATTGTTACAGTAGAGTTAGGAGGAATCGAGATGCTGAGGAGCGGGAAAAGAGCTCCAAACTTTCAGATAAATCCCAAAGGAATGAGGGCGCTGTCATCCAATTACCCGAGCTTACCGACGTCAGCCCTGCAAATACATTGGTGACGTTAACAGGTCTGTCTCTTTCGTAAAGTCTTTCATGTAGATGTACAGAATGTTAGTTTCATATTCTTCTGAAATGCAGAACAAAAATGTGGAAGTATTTATGTCCAACTCCCAAGCTTTTGCACATTTTAAATATATTCTTATGGACATAGTTATAATTAAATATATTAATTTAAATCCGTGATTTCAGAATGAATTTTTTTTAGTTCTGTTATGAGTTAAATCCTGTGTTACAGTTAATATTGACATTATTTTACAATATTTTGTTGTTAATTCCGTCAAATATAGACTCTTTCTCTATGTCACCCCTCCCTCCCCCCCCCCCCCAATTCTTCCCTCCCTCCTTAGAGGGATCTTTGAATGCTGCCTCACAATTTAACATATTATGATGATTTTAACAGCAAGGTCAATTACATATATGGGGTATGTGCAAAATGGATGCAAAGTGCATCATGGTAGGTTATATAAATATGACTTTGTTTTATTAAAAATTTTCCCTTTGACATGAATTATGTGAAGGGTGGTTTAATTAAGGACTCCATCTAGTTCTTATCACTTGTCCTACTATACTGCATTTTGGAACAATCCTGTCTTAATTTAAACCTCCCATTTAATGGTTTCAACAATACCTCTCCCGTCCCCCTGCCTTAACTCCTCACCCCTATAAATACCTCTATTTTAGTATTCTACCTTCCCTTGAAACTCAATTTCTGATACAGAGTGCAATGTTTTATTATCATTTACGCTAAATTGTTTGTCCCCTCGCCTTCCAACCCCCTCCCTCCCTCGCCAACACACCATGTTTAATCATCTCCCACCTCATTTCTTAATAGTACATTCCATCAATATTAATATTTTTTAGAAATTTAATAACTGCTAGTTTCATATTTGTACACTAATAAGTTGTTAATGAATTCTTTAAATGCTTCATCTAAGAGTCTACTATACGATAGTTTTAACTAGGTCTTTGTCGCTAATAGAAACAATATTTGATATTGTTCCAGGTACCATGGAGGGCGTGGATCAGGACACGGCGTATAGCTGGCCAGAATGTAACATGTGTGGCAGTAATCAAATTGAAGGGGATAGCAGGTGTGTATTACAGTTACATCACATTTTAAACTTTAATGCTGGAAGTGTTACCAAGATAAAAAGATACAACTTACTTAGTGTCAAAATGTTGGTTTGAAAAAGTGGGTCGCAAATTAAGTTAATATTAACTGATAACATAAACAAATTTGCCAGATTGATTTATGTATCTCTTTGTCTCGTTTTGCCAGGAGCACACTCTCCAGGGTCAGATCCATGGTTTCAAAAAAGAGGCGGGTGGCTGTGGGGTTGATGTGAATTTCCATGTAGGTGGGTCGGGGGAGGGGGGGTCCTCCCTTGCAAAAAATGATAGATATGAAATGGTGCATTTTGGGGCAATATTTAGACTGTAGATTCAGTCTATAATTAGTTGGTTATGCCAGGTTATGCTTATAACTACTTTTTTTTGTGGGGTGAAAGGGGGAGACACACCCATTCTGGATCAGTGCTTTATTTCCTTTATGAGGGTAAAGAAATAGCTTTACAACATGTCCATCGCTAAGGAATAAATTAAACTGCTCACATTTGTCAGTTTGTCACGAACAATAAACATATCTTTAAAATGATCAAAATGTTTTCCAGTTTTCTACAGGTTATACATTTTTTCTCAGTGTACAAGACGCTGACTGTTTATACCGTCACATCCTTTTCTTAATATCCACAGCGGGGGCAAACTGTTCTGTTTAATGTGTAAACTAGAAGTCACCTCACCTGTGACTAAAATCCAGCTTGAGGTAATAGTAAGGTCTCCCGCGGTGCCAAAAGGAAACAGAATCAAAGTGCTGGTAAGTAAATTGAGGTTAAGTCAAATTGATTAGAAACTGTTTGGAAACACAATATCATCGGTTCTTCACCTGTTTTGTACACTGTCTGCCTCTAGAGGTATTATCAACTGGATTTTATTTGACTGTACTGTTGCGTCCATATTTCCCTGTCTTATGCTTCACAAAACAGTCCTTAAACTGGCACTCCAGATTCCAGACAAAAAAAACAAACTAAAATGACTTGTTTGAATATTCATTAAATTGACCACATAATTTAAATATTTACTAATCTGGCACATATGAACTGTCCCACAGCATATCTTGTTCAACGAGAAGTTCTTGTGAATACATTTCCTCTTTTTGTTCCTTTCTTGCTTTTTTCCCCCTTTTTATTCAGCTTAAGCAGGAAACTGTCACAAAGTTATTCGGAGACCCATCCTCCGACGAACCATTTGATTTGAAAAGGATTTTAGGCAAGCCGTACCAGAAGACCAACTGTTTTGTGAGAAAGTCCGCCATAAATACAAAGGAATTCAAGCTGGAAGAAATATGAATATCGCATTCATTTCAATCACACGTTTTCGTGGACTTTCCTTAAAAGGAATTTCATCATCTCCAATCTTGGTGTTGAGTTGGCTTAAGGAATTGTTTCTACTCTGTAAAGTTTTAATATTGTCAATGTCAGAGAACCATTTCCTGTTTCATCCTGGCAAAATCAATTTTGAAGAACTCTGAAGCAATTTGCTCGCTGTTGCATGATTTTACACAATTTCGGAATTAGTTGTATTTTCTATTTTTATTCCAGCTTTAGGAATATTGATTGCGTATTGATAATGTATTTGGTAACGTTTTTTTTTTGGCTCTAAGATGTGGAAAACTTCAGCCGCTGACCCTCTGTACTGTCATGTCCAGCTTGAAAGCATTCAAACTGGCCGTTGTAAGAAGTAGGAACTATTTGAATATACTGTCAGTATATAGCATTAGAAGCATTGAAAGGTTAGGAACTGTAAATACTGTCAGTATGAGTGCTTTGAAGCAAGGCATGTGTTGACAGTATAGAGTGCTATAAATTTGACAAAAGCGATCCAAAACGAAATTAAATATCACTCCACACGTTGGCCTTTATATAACATTGAGCTTCCTCCCATATGTTACATGTATGTATGATAAGAAATGTATATAGGTTTTGTAAAGTAACATATACTCAGTTTAAAGCAGTTTATCATTTGTAAAAGACGAGATGATGAAATAAAATGACAGCAACAGAATGTGATACAAGTTCTATTTATATTTTACTTGTCAGAAATATTTTGCAAAGTAACAGTTTCATTTTGAACATGTTTATTAGAAGTTACACAGGAGAATTCCTCCCCCCCCCCCTCCTTCTCCTCTAATTTGCATATCAGGAGAGGGGGGAACAGAGCTTGAGGAGGATGGATTGCATGGATTGGATTTCTTGGCTCCAGTGGGAGAGAGGATGGGAGGGTAATATAAAATTTAACCATGTCATTACAACTTTTTTTTTTTCGATGGCATGTTTGAAAAAGATACTATTGGGAGAGTTTGCTTCATTTTGAAAGGAAGAAATGTCTACGAAGAAACAGCGTTCTCCATACTGAGACACGATTGAAACATTTCTCTCTGATTTGCTGGTACATATAAGCTTCCATGGTAGCTACCACTGTGGTAGCTTGGTCAGGAGAGTAGGGGTCAACATGGGGTGGGGCACAAACATCAAGGGGCAGTAAGACATGTCACTTTGATTTGAGTAGACAAACCACAAAGCTATCTCAAAAAGTATGAATCATCATCATTATTGGACTTTCAAATGTTTGCATGTTTTTTTAAACAAAAGGGGACAATTTTACAACAGCAGAGCACGTTTTTAATACAAAATGGAAAATTGTTCATTTTTTACCAAAAATTGGTCACTTTAAAAGCATGAAATGGGGCAGTTTTTCACAAAATTGGGGTTATGGCTCTCCTGGTCCATCTACTCCAATCCCCCCACCCCAACAGCCATTTTCCGCCTCTCCTGTAGGGGTAGAATGGAATTCGTAAACCGTCTGACCAAGTCACATCCAATTATTGTCATCCTATGGTAAACACTCGCTAGCAAACATAATGGTCATCGGTTAGGGTAGTGCTCGATTCTGTGTGTAAACTTTGAAAATAGATGGCGCTGTTTCTGTACTTGCTATCTGAAGAGGAAACTATGTATTTACACGCAGATACGCAGTTACAGAGAGTTAAGTGAGCATTGCGTTCTTTACTTTCGATCAATGTGAACAGAATTCATAAAATATTAGCAATTAATTGATACCCCTCAGTTCTAATTAGAGCATCGTCATGGTTACGGCCCGCCATTTGGTTACTCTCAATGAACGAGTTAGAATCCGTGTAGTACAATACGGACAATTTACTGTAACTTTAAATTTGTTTCAAAGATGTTTCATTTGCAAATAAGGTTCTGTAAAATATGACTGATTTCACCGTTCCTTGTACAATCTTCAAATACCAATATGTTTTCAAGTAAAAACGATGACTATTCAGCCTCGGAAACTTAAGCATTTTGTGATACGTTTGGTACGGTAGCACAAAATCACAAGCCCTGGTGGGGGTCTAGCGGACTTGAGCTGCAGCGTTTGTAGATATGTGTTGTTCTCTTCAAGCGATAGTTAAGTACAGATTCAAATAAAGTTCACACAATCCATTTTCCAGCCTTAAGACGTCCTTGAACTCAGGTCACGTGTCACTTGTATAATTGTCCGAGTAGTGTATACGCCATAGCATGGGCCCCACCCTTAAATTTAAATGCTCAGTGGCAGAACTTATGGGAAGAGAAGTATGTTTTAACTGAAACAAGAGTGGATACGTCGCTTGCTAAAGACTTGAAATTTAAGGGTCTCACCTTTTCATCTGTACCACTCTGTACTGAACTTCCAACCATCAGTCCTTCATAAAAATGAAATTGCTTCTGCAATAGATTCACATATTTGGAATTTCACAATACATGCTCCTCATATGATGATCATAGGTTTGGAAGGAATAAATATTCCCATTTTCGTTTCCTTACATAAGTCCACATGGTGTCAAAATATTGTAAGGATGCTGAAATGTGTGTGTCCAGATTTGTTCAACTTTAAACAGCCCACCCTCCTAGCAGGCTGACAAATCATAACGCTCTGCATACTCCTATATCAAGAAGATCGGAAGGTAAATTTTCCACATGCAATATGAAGATATCGTGTACAACGAAAAGAAATATGCAACACACTCGTATTTATGAATCCCATTTTGCACATTTATGACACCATTCTCTTTGCAGGTAAACTACAAATGGAGACCCCCTCCTTCCTCTAAAACCCTGTCCCCACATTTGAAGAAAGTATGTTGACAAAATAAGAAAGAATCATGTAGTTGTGTAAAGGTGCCCTTCTGTTAAAAGAAACTTTCAAATACTGGAATTAACTATCAGTTACGATTCGGAATACTGCTGAGGATTTGTACTGAACGTTTTGAGGTACAATCAAAGTCACATGTTCCACTACCCCACGAACTTTGATCCCGACCATGCCCCTACCGTTGGACCTTCCTCTTCCGCCGCACCTATATGTAACTAAGGACCAGGCCAGTATAGCCAGGTTTACCGATTTGGGGAGGGTGGTCTAAAGAAGGGGTTGTCCCATTTGAAAAATGTTTCCTTATCTCAGGGACTTAGATGCCAAATGATGCAATCTTTTCTATCTTTCCTCTTACATTTTTATTACATTTTTTCTGTTGGTATCCAACCTTACCATTGTTTTTACTGAGCTATAAAAATGCCCCCTCCCACCCCACCCGTGTCTACGTGTCTTGTAAGGACGCACTTTATCTTTGACTGAAGTTTTTCACAAATTGAATATTTTTTGTGTGGATGGTACTATCTTAAAAGAAATTGAAACGTTACGGATTTACGGGCCCTCAGCAATTTTGTTTCCTTACTCTTTTGTCCGTTGGGGAAATTAGGGCAGGGCATTAATCCACACGGCGTACGTGGAGATCTCGCTGCTGTGTGTTCTTTTTTGCATTGTAACATCTTCCTCCCTTTATGATATGTTATCCTGATAATTTGCAATTGTTTGTCATAATTCAACTCCAACTCCCCTTCACCCATTTAGCACCCTCCGCCCTCCCCCTGACCCCCCCCCCCTGTTAACCATTCCTCTTTACCTCTCCGAACGCTGGGTGGATTGTAGTGTAGACAGACGTGAGTAATGCAGAGATTGACATGCTCTGACAAAGAGTAGGCGGGGGCCAAATTGCATGCAGCATTCTCCGATCGTACGACACCAGTAACATACACAGTAGGTAGTACTAGTATGTGTAGCCTAAGCTAATTCACCGTACGTGTGTGTGTTGGTGTGATGTAATTCACGTCCAGTGTAATGCAAATTGTATACAAATAGGGAGCTGGGTGAGGTCTTCTGCTACTGCACCACAGACATCAGTGTACATGCACAAGCAACCGGGCGAATTGTGTAACTTTCATCCTAAAATTGTTGCCGACATAGGTCCACCTTCAACATGAGTCCTAAAGGAGCTGCCGATACTTTTGATCAAGTGGAAGAAGAACTCATTGTCTCAAAGACTAAAGAAGATTCCGCTAGATGGGGACAAAATCATGCTGGGGCCAAGGAACTCGCAAGTCTGTACTCAAAACGTAAGATAGATTTGCCTTGACAGAGCTAGGCCTAGACTGGGCTAGGCTAAGCCGTGACTAAGTTTTAGTAGGTCTAGACCTGAAGTGGATTGGGGACTAGGACTATGCCCCTTGTCATTGACTTGTGATTAAGAAAGCGCGATAAGGAAACCCTAAATTTCAAATAAATTACACCTAGGCCGGTAACCTAATTTAGG
Source organism: Apostichopus japonicus (assembly GCF_037975245.1). NCBI lineage: Eukaryota > Metazoa > Echinodermata > Holothuroidea > Aspidochirotida > Stichopodidae > Apostichopus > Apostichopus japonicus. The sequence goes on along the minus strand of NC_092563.1, from coordinate 15,742,870 downwards.
GCTAGGCTAGTTTGACATAGGCCTATAATTTAATTATGCATATTGGCCCTAATGGGTATTAACGCTTGGCCTCGGCCTTAGCTTAGGGGATGAATTGCCATGGGAAGTGATTGATTTCTTTGTGTAGGCCAACACAGCTACATTTTAGTAACAATTGGGCCCCAAATCCCACCACACTCAAATATATTGTTGCAAATGGGCAACAGCAAAAGTATTAACAACGTCTCAATGCTCTCACACTTTTCAGGATCAGATGGATGGATAGGAAAAAATTGTATGTTATGACTAGCCTTTTTTCTTTAAATAACTTACTACTAAGCTCTTTCTTGTCACTTAACATTAGTGAAAGAATTAAGCCAAGGCTATATAAATTACGCCCAACTGCCTGATGATGGGAATGGTTGTACGCAGTAACTTCACGTTTCACCTGACTTTATGTAAATCCATAGGCTATGTAGTTGCACTGATACCTATTGTAGTTGCAGTGCTTGAAAGTAAAATTGTAACCAGGTTTGGTTGTTTTCTACCTCCACTTTACTCTACATAGCCTTTATGAAACTGGCTAAAATTGAGAAGGAAACATCAAGTTTGTATTGTGAGGCTCTTCCATGAACTAATTCACCTATTTAGAGGGTGTGAAGACTCGCACAAAAAGAAACGTCTCATGCCGGTAATCTGACCTAGTTTCAAATGAGGTGTAACAGAAATGTTAGACACCACCATCAATCCCAGAAAATACACACACAGCTTGCTACTGTCGGTAATTAGACACTAGTGTACAGTCAGTACATACAGCCACGGTCAATACCCACAGCACACTGTACAAACGATACAGCGATCATGGACATCTCAGGTTCAGCTAAAGATACTGTCTGCATTTTGTAGCGACAAGCAGAAAACTTCACTTGCAAGCAACGGAAAGTTAACTTTTTCAGAGCACAGCACAATTTATTTAAACTGTAGCCAAAATCTGATCAAACCATGGATAAAATCACATAGTGGAATGAAAATTAAGCCACAGAGCAATATCAAAGAGATCGATCATTACCTTTAAAATGCATATCTGGAGGCGGAAAAAAAAAACTTTTTTCTGGCTCATACAAAGTACTTTAGTACACAAACAATGTTGTGGTTCCCATGTAGTCGAAAGAGACAGTTATTAGAGAAATTTGATGTCAAAGTAATCAGATTCTCACTGACCAGAAACGTGATGCGTAAAAGCTCATGAACATACAGGTCACCGTGTGACGTCATTCTGCAGAGTGTACCGCAAACGCAAAACTATTACAATGGACTTTCCACGTACTTCTCGTAAGAAAGTGAATGTTTTATTGACTTCACTCTTCCAACAAACATGCAGCTACAAGAGAAAGAAATGATTGAACATTAAAATTGTTAACTCATTTTATTTATTTATTTAAGTAAACTATGGTTAAAACACTGCCTCAACATTTGGTCATATTACATAAGTTTCGCTGCTATTATTGGCCAGTTTACATACTGTGCCATACGATATCGAAGTCTTGCCGCAATTGAAATGCCTACATCGAGAAATATGTCGACATCTCGAGTAATTCTTCATTTGTTGTTGCAATTAAAAGTGTTTGCAGTTATATTCCAGTCAATGGATGCAATATTAATCGAATCCACAAAATATAAAGCTTTGGGTATGTCTCAGTCTCGCTGCCATAATGTAAGGCTTTCAGAAAGTCACAACTCCACTAAAGCAGATACACAAGCAAAGGTAACACCACAGTAAAGAGAAGCGCCTGATAGATTCCGTATTCCATATACGAGTTTCAAAAGTTAAAAAATGTGAAAAATTTTACCGTCTCAGTACAATATATACATGCCTACAATACATTTCTTCTGTACGTGTTAGTGTGCATCACTAAGTTAGCTACGTGCATAGTGTCATGTCATTGGTTTTGCTAAAGAGAATTTGTCACATGGGGCCTTAATACAAATGTACTCTTTTGTAATATGATCTTCTTCTTGCACCTATGGGGTAAATCACGGCTGTAGATAAACAATTGAGTATATATATATGCACATTAGAATAACGGAGCAATTCTGCCTAATGAGTTTAGGCATGTATATCAAAATTAGGGAGACTTTTTTTTAGAGGGCCTCTGCTTACACAATACTGCCTAAACGTGTTTGGTCAAAGTGCGCTGAACATGTATATTCGTCTGCAGACAAGAGAAAGTCTTTTCGGTGCTACTTACAAATTAATCCAAAACCTGCAACGTTTTTCGTCGGTTTGATGGCTGGGAAACATAAAGAAACTTCAATTCCGGTTTTCATAAGTTTTTTATTTCAACAGTATGACAGAGTGTCCCATGGGTGTAGTGTTAGCGCTGAAGTGAATAGCTTGATGAAAAGTTTTCCTCAACTGACTCCGCACATCACAGGGTGACCTGCAGTCACGTGTGCGCTTAGGAACTTTTGCGAAAAGAGCAAAGTCCTTGTCCAAAAGTGCTAGGTTTGATCAAGTTTAACTGAGTCCCAAAAGACACTAATACAATGTGCCATACATCAATGGAAAGGTACAAGTGTAAATATTCAATGTTACAACATAAATTTGAACGGATTAGAGGATGTCGAAAAACCACCAGCTACAGTATGCCTTTTAATGCGACCAAGAGTTTGCCAAGGTGGGGCTTCACCCCAGTCATGAGGTCTGACAGGTTTTGAAGGCTCACTTTTAATACAGATAGGAGGGAAATCATGTCTACTGTATCATGTTTGAAGACAAATCTTACCATATAACAATTGTTGAGGAAGAACTTTGAAACCAATTTTGAACATTGCTATATACATGTTTCAAATGTTAATTAGCATACAGTACGCATCTTCATATCCGTGGGTGTGACTGTGTTGCTTTAAAGTGAGTACAGAAAGTCACCTTGTCAACTGATGTTGATATCAATGGAACTGCTCCAAGAACAAACAAAGATGTTTGTTAATGCACTTGAGACTGTGTACTGTGGCTCAATGCTATATCATACCTGTTGTGTTGTAAATTTAGCTCTCTAGCAATACAGCTGTATAGCACTTATTAGTATTATCTAATATGTCATTTATGTATGTGTGTGCAGCACAATTGAAAAACAGCTCTTCATGTTTTTGAGTTTTGAAACTAATCATCAAGCTGCAAGTTTGGAAGTATATTATCATCAAAAAACTGTATTCTCACATTGTAACATATGCTGGGTATTTTAGTTATTGGCACTGTACCTACTACATACAGTATATATATGCAGTATGTACATAGTATTCAGGTACTATTCAGTAGTGAGCACTTATTCTGCATCTAATTAGAATATTCACTGTATTAAGCAAAGTCATATGTGTACTGTATTGTGGTGTATTCTCTGTGTTGCAAGTATTCTCAAGTACCATGTAATTTTGTTTGTGAATGTCATTGTCCAGTGCGATATTACCTGAAAGAATAGTCCAGGTCAAAATTTTGTTTTGATATGTTAAAGTTGAACATAATCTAGGCATTCTGATGAAATTTGCATTCAATTCCTATGTACCGTTATTGAGATATTGACAGTTGATGTTATCTGATATTCAACCAAAAGTGAACTTGAAGCAAACAGGTGTGATTTTCATAGTTGCACACTGACAAATAATGTTTTGTTTTTTCTTTATTTTTCAGTCTATTGATTTGACCTTGGATTGGATAGGGTTACTAGTTTGTCTAAAGCGGATGTGAAGTTTATAAAATAGCAATACTATACCTACTGTATGGTACACTCACAATATGGATGCATCCAATTGTGGAGTATAAAATTAGACGTAAATTGTAAAGGAAAACAAAACATAGGCGTGAGTTATGATTGATAACCTTAATGAGCTTGGTTGTCCGGTTAATCTGTGATGGTTTTAGTCATAATTTCTGTGTTTATATTGCAGGCGCATGCTAGCTAGAGTACTGATTATAAATTTAGTCTGGCTTTGGTCTACGTTAAAGGACCAAACACCAAACTGGCTTGTTCGTGATCGAAAATTCGAAATAACTTCAAATGGGTTGCGGTAACAACTGACTAAATTTGACCTTCACCGCGCATTAAAAATGACACATGTTCTTTCGCAAAGACAGTTGTTCTTGTTGTTTTTTGGTTTTACTTTGCCTGTTCAGAATCATTTCTAACTCAAAAAAAGTAAATTTCAGATTGACTTTGATCTGTGATAAGTAGAACCAAGTAATTTTCTGTTGTAGTTGGAATCGTAGAACTTTGTGGGGAAATTACCTCTAATGGTGGTATGACTATAACTTCCAAGAGTCACTTCGTTTAAGTGTCTTGTAAAATTTGTTAAAGAGCTGTTGCTTAGGTTTGCTTAATTGCTATTAATGAGTTGTTAACAATGTGATAGATACAATAATGTGATAGATACAAATTTGATAACTTCCTATGACTATTAAACATTGTGTCCATGGTTCCACGAGAAAACTTTTACACTAACAGACAAACGACCATCTCAAAGTGTATGGTGTCTCTTGTTGTGTGTGTAGTGAATGGCTGTGTGTACTACTGTATACAGGGAATATATAATTTAGTGTTTATATAGTGAATGGCTGTGTGTATTACGGTATACAGGGAATATATAATTTAGTGTTCAAATTTTGTGTAGCATTTTTGAAGGCTTTGAATTCTTTTTCTGTAATTGAGTACAATGCTTACCTTTGTAAAATACCTGCTATAACTACATCTTTACACTTTAGCAAACTTGACCACTTTTTTGATAGTATTTTGAGATGTGATCCTGGATAAATTATTACCTGGTATGAACACTATGAGGTATGTAATACCCAGTGGGTCAATAGACTACTGGTCATGCGGATGTGCTGGTAGTGTAATCAAGTCTGCACTGCTACAGTAACAGGAGATGACTCTTTCCTGTAAGCTTCTTAGTACTGCGGTATGTGTACTCTCCATGTTTAGTCTCATTGTATACATCTGTACATAGCTGCATTTTAAAGTATGCATCAAGACTGGTGCCTTCATCACAAGGGAATCAGTCTAGCATGAGGGAATCAGTCTAGACTGTGTACAGCTTTAGTTGGTAGGCTGATGGACTAACATTTGAATTACAGTGTGGAAATCTTTTAATCAAATATTTAACCTCTAGAGGTTTATTTTTGGTTTGTATCTGAGAAACTAGTGACAATGTGGTACAATATTAGTGTACATGTATGCATGTATGCAGCATAAGGTTACCTTATACAGGAGCTGTCTGGTCATGAACTGTAGTGTACAGTACATGTATGATATTGAATCAATATTATTGATACATGCTAACAAATTCAAAATTATTTCACATGTATGCACACCCACCCACACATTATAAATACAAACTGTTCCTGGCAATGGGAAATAATCTCTGACATCCTCATTTATGTGGCCAAGTGATGCAGAATAATTTACAGACTTTTCTTTTTGAATGAAAGACTTTATAAGTGCACAGAAGCGAAAGGAAATACAGGGTTACACTTTAGCTGTAAGAATGTAGAGCAAGCATTGAGCCTGTCAAAGGAGAACATTTAATTATATGTAATTCCTACAATAGAAAAATTCCTAAGTATTGAGAGAATCTTGCACAATCTCAAAAGTCAATCCAGACAAGATATTACATGGTCATTTTGTTATTACTTTTATTGATACGGGGCCAATGAGTCATAACAATTTAGTTTGATTTCATCAGTTATTTTGCAAGAAGACTTTTCAGATGAATGGAAAGCATCTAGACCAGAGTTTCCTTAACTTTATCCCTCCGTGAACCCCCTGTGGATGTCAAAGTTGTCCACGAACCCCCAACTTTTCGAGACACGGTCTGAGTCATTATTATACTGTAATACGCATAACAGTTCTTAACTTCTTCGTAAAAGATCAAGTTCATTATCTTCACGATGTACTGTCATGCATACACCAACTTCTCCAAAGTCATGCAGCCTGTGTCTGTTTCATAATTCAGTTATTTATCACATGCACGATACAGTACTACTATGGCAACATATGCGTATGGAACGCGAAAAGAGTTTGTCCATAGGTATGACTTTTGTACATTACTGTACTAAAATTATATGATATATCAGATTTTAGTTCAACAAAAAGTACTCAAGTTATGACTTTGAGAAACATCTCCAGAACCCCCTGGGTTGGACTCATGCACCCTTTGGGGGTTCATGCACCCCAGTTAGGGAACCCCCGATCTAGACCATGTTTCTTGACTTCTTAACTAAGGAAACTGGAATAAACTGTGTAATTGTTGTATGCTGGTTGGGACAGTGCAGCAGGGGTAGTACAGGTCTATTTAAGGTCATCAATCATAAATATCGCAAACATACCCAAAGTTCACTGTAAGCTTTGGAGCTTTGGGTGTCCCTACTCTCAAGATTTCATTTCTAAATGGCAAACTGGTTGTACCACAAATGATAAAGTCCAAGTCAATCCCAGGGTATTTACTGTAACTTTACAAACAATATTGCAGTTGGAGTAATTTAGGACCTATTCAGGTATTGAAGTTAAGAAAGTGCTCTAGCTCAGGACTAATTAAATTAGATCTTTTTGTCTTACACAGCTCAACATATTGTACCCAAAGGTAGTAATTAAAGTAAGCTTTATTTGGAGATTTGGGTCTCAATACTGTTAAGACTGAACATCTATAGGGTAAACTGAGTGTACATACCACCAGTGGCGGAGATTTCTTGTCAGAAGTGGGGGGGTTGCAGGCCATTGATGAAATAAAAAGTCATAACTGCTGGCTTACTATCTAAGTGGAGCGCCACCATAAGTTGGCGCGAAGTGCACAAGCAAATTTCTGGTTTTGGTACCCCCAGATCACCGGAAATGGCACTTCTCGGGCTTGAAAGTGACCAACCATATGTACACTTTTGCCTGAGAACCAAGTTTTTTCCAAATACTTTTTTTCTCATCTATTACCTTTTTGAAGATTGTCACCAGTCACACATCATGTTCGACTTCATCACATATCCTGTGGATCATTGCTTTTGTAGGTGATTCTTCATTGCGGCCCACAATATCCGTCAGCCCCACTGTTCAGAATTAGAAAATTCACAATTCTCGTGAATAAATTCACTTCAAAACATACCCATAATGTTGCACAAAATATCATCTATGGACAACCGATATAGAAAAACCTCCTTCAAACCCTAACAGATGGGTCAAATTGTTGCACGAGTATGATGAAGTATGATGAAGAATGTTGGTTAGGGAATTTTCGAAAATCCAGACGGCTACTAAAAAATTTTGTTGAAGGAAATAAAAATATACCAGATATTTCCGAAACCGAACACTACACACATCGACAGTTTTGAGCATGGGCGCAGATCAGTCTTGGATAATGGTGGGGATGCGTGTCTGTTCTATGACACTATCTAAGCGGAGCGCGACCGTGGGTTTGCGCGTAGCGTACGATTTTTTTGGACAAATATACCTCCCAGATCGGAAATAACACTTCCCACACCTAATGATGCTCCTAAACCTCCTGAAGTTTTAGATCTCATAGCTTAGAAATTTAGTTTGGAGAAATACATGGGCGTCTGCAAAAAGAAAATCAGGGGACAAATAATCCAAGTAGACTTTTGTATATACGATGGGTCTGGGGTCCTCTCCCAGAAAACAAATATAGACTGCCACAAATGCGATTTCCGTCCTATATTTAACAACTGGATAAAATACAATAAAATGAGAACTGCTGCATGTCATTTGAACAATGCTGGATCAAACTGCGCCAAAGTTCAATACAGGGGAACTTGAAATGCAGCTATTGGATAAGACAAATTGGTGGGGACACGGTATATCATGTCTCCACTACTGAAAAAGTTGGTGGGGACGCGTCCCGCTGTCCTCACCAGGATCTGCGCCCATGGCTTGGAGGCTGTTTATCGTGGAACGCCATTTTCATGCTCACTGATATGATGTGATACCTGCTATTTGCTTTACAAATTCCAATAATTTTGTCACTGTTCCTCTTCCTCTTCCCGTTTTCTTGCCGTATTTTCTACTCCATCCTTTTCTCCTTTTCTCTCTTTCTTCTTTTTCTTTTCCTTCCTTCACCTCGTTGAAGTTGGCAAGTGTATACAGTTCCAAAGCTATTCAACAGCAACAAAACGTTATTTTGTGTATGTCTGTTGTGGGGTGAAGTTAGCGCTATGAGCTACAAGTTCCAATGTGCAAGGTGGGGGAAAGGGGCTAGAAATAATGTGTGGGTCAATTCTAACTCGGTTTTCGGTTGTTAATTGTTGATGTAGCCTACCAGGTAAAAAGTTGAAATGACTTTAACAATTTCAAATTTAATAATTTGATTTATTATGCCATTTGGAGCACATAACATAGGCTATAACAGAACATTACTGGCAAAAACTAGGGGGGGTTGATTGTGTGGGCCAACCCCCCTCTTCAAAAAGTGGGGGATTAAAACCCCCCAACCCCCCCTGTTTCTCCGCCCATGCATACCACAACTAATTAAAAGAGTCATAGATGCAACTTTTGTAAAATACTGTATAATATACTGTACTGTATTTACTGTAGCCCTGTTTGACATACAATATTTAGTTTGCTACAATACTGTATAATATACTGTACTGTATTTACTGTAGCCCTGTTTGACATACAATATTTAGTTTGCTACAATACTGTATAATATACTGTACTGTATTTACTGTAGCCCTGTTTGACATACAATATTTAGTTTGCTACAATACTGTATAATATACTGTACTGTATTTACTGTAGCCCTGTTTGACATACAATATTTAGTTTGCTTTCCTCTCTTATCTGTCTCCTCACAACATTTGTAGATATCTTCTACCACTTCTAGATTATCCCGGTCACCTTTTGGAACTGACCACCCAATGGTGATCGGTCACCTTTGGTCAACCTGCCTCCTCGTTCTACAACCCAAAAATTCCCCCGAAAATATTTTGCCATATCAACGGAAGGCAATTTATAAATGTTCCTAAAAACTAACTGGGAACTGTATCAGCTGCCAGAGCTAATTGTGAAAATGCAGTTGAACTGGTAATTAGCCTTTGAGCACATGGTGTGATTATTATCTCGCTCTAACATCTGTGACTCAAAAATTGTGAAATGAAATGACGATATATTTCGTACTTGATTGAACGATCTCATCTGTGTGATTCAGTAAGTGGCATATCTGTATATAAAGAAATTTAACTGTACTGTTAAGTACAATAGTAGTCTGATTTATATAGTTGTGTTAGAAAATCCATGCAAGAAGTTTTGCTGAATTTAGTATTAAGTATAAAGAACACCATTGAATTAACTGAACGTTATGACCAAGACCACTAGGAGAGGCCCCTTTCATGGTATTTCACTAATCAGTGCCTGGTGTGATGTACATAAGTTCAATTACCGACGTACAGTGTGTATGCTGGCGGCACTGCACACTGACTTATTTGCCGGTTGACTGGTACTGTACTGTAGCAGCTACAGTTCAGTAATTAATAGATCAGTTTGTAATTAAAAAAATTATAGTGAAGTGAATAACGTCCTGAACTCCTGATTTGGTTGACAAATTTCTCCAGCCGTTCAGGACTGTGATCATAAATCTACTGTGCGTATTCAGGTGCAGCGATTAAATACATGTCTGTACAGTATGTAATTGATAGACTAAATAAATCTACAACATTGTACATATGACCTCTTCATATAAGTAGGTGTTCAATTTCATTCACAGTCCAGACTACTATTCTATACTACTGTACTTTACTACTGCACTAGACTACTATACTAGACTACTACTGTAGACTAGACTACTATACTAGACAACTGTACCAAGGACTACTATACTATACTACTGTACTTTACTACTGCACTAGACTACTATACTAGACTACTATACTGGACTACTACTGTAGACTAGACTATATACCATACTAGACTACAGTACTAGACTACTATACTAGACAACTGTACCAGAGACTACTATACTATACTACTGTACTTTACTACTGTACTACACAACTGTACTATACTACTTTTCAATACTACTTTTCTATACTATTCTACTATTACTAGACTACTATACTAGACTACTATTCTATACTACTGTACTACACTACTGTACAGATACTAGACTACTGTACTACACTGTATTATACTACTGTACTACACTACTGTACTATACTATTTTTCTATACTATACTAAACTACTATACTAGACTACTCTACAAGACTACTATTCTATACTACTGTACTACACTATAGATACTAGACTACTCTACTACACTGTACTGTACTACTGTACTGTACTACACTACTGTACTATACTACTTTTCTATACTATACTACAGTACTATACTATACCACTACTATACCAGACTACTATACTACTAGACTATACTAGACTACTGTACCAGACTAAATGTACTATACTGTATTGTAGAGTTTCCATTAGTTCTTCAAATTGTATACAGCGATCTCCTTCAGTACAAATATTTAGCCTGTACTGTATATAAAAGCCAGTATCACATATCAGTACATATCAAGATGTATCCATCAAAAAAGAAATAATTTAGTTTTTCCACTTTTTGGTAGCACTTTTGTAGTTCATACATTTTGTTTGTATCAGAAGGGGTTTGTTTATACATTCAAGTTTCATATTTATGATGCATTTAGTTAGCAAAAGCCCATTTTTCATAGAGCGCTTTGTCAGATGCTAGATCCAGATACATTTTTGGTTGATGATAATCTTTCAACTTTTGAAACTTTCAGCCAGAGAGAATACTTCAACACATCATGTAAACCATAATGAAAACAGTTACTTTAATTAGCTTCTAAATAATACAAATTGCTTGAGGATCACTTGATGTGATATAAGATACACACCACTACAATACATGACCCTTTCTAAGTCCTATATACATACTGAATATATATATGCCACATAAATTGATAAACTGTATTTATGTGATTGTTTGTGCGTGAATGTTTCCTACTTCCTTTTCATTACTACAGGAAATGAACAAAACGCTTCATTACATGAGTTATTCATATAGGCATAGTGTGTGTGTACATAAATCTTCCATCACGAGTGTGCACACAGCATTTTCATTTGTTTATACAGTAGTTTGCATGGATACTGTATAGTGCTGAATAATCAAATAAAAACACACCAATCTGTTCAAAGGTGCTTATAATGCAACAAAGTTCTGTCACCCCACAGCATAAACTTATAACAACACAGATCTCTTCACTGGGTAAATAACAAGGGCTCTTTTACCTTCTTTGGTTAGTAAAGAGGAATATAACCACAATTTCTCAGCAAACGTTTAGTATTAGTTCTCCACATCTCAGAGTTTGCAGGGTTTGTTTTGTTTCAAAGTTGCTGACGGTTTGTAAACTATACAGACAATTTACAGTAGGACACAATTTTAAGCATATTGTCACTTTTTACTGTGAGAAATATATATGTACTATGAGACATCTACAGTGAGCCATGTAGGTTATATATGTGGACAAATAATGGTGGGGGACATGATTAAATGCTCTAATGGGGACATGTTGTATAGTGTAAGTAATACAAATGCATACACAACTGACAAGATGTTGTAGAGCTTAATACGTTCATAGGTATACATTGTATTGGAGACGACACACTGTACCATGACAAGTAATGGTAATGGTCACACTGTATCATGAGTCCATGACAAATAATGGTGGGGGACATGATTAAATGCTCTAATGGGGACATGTTGTATAGTGTAAGTAATACAAATGCATACACAACTGACAAGATGTTGTAGAGCTTAATACGTTCATAGGTATACATTGTATTGGAGACGACACACTGTACCATGACAAGTAATGGTAATGGTCACACTGTATCATGAGTCCATGACAAGTAATGTTGGGGGACATGATTAAATGCTCTAATGGGGACATGTTGTATAGTGTAAGAAATATGTATGCATACACAACTGAAGAGATGTTTTAGATCTTAATACGTTCAAAGGTATACATTGTATTGGAGACGACACACTGTACCATGAGGCACACTGTATATAGTGAAACAGTTGTAAGTAGGGTGCTACATCCTCGGGGAACAGGATCGGTTTGTTAGGAGGACTGGGAAATATGGGATCATAAAGAATAATGTATTCTCTTTTTTGTAATATATTTTTAAAGCAAAAAACAGAAGACTTCAACAAGGGTGCCCGGTGCCTTTTCCCTGGTCTTGCACAAGATTTGTAGGAAGAACATGGTGGTAACAAGGTCTCATGCTCTTTGTTGGATGCACGTAACCAGGGAGTTGTTTCCATAACAACTCCCTGACCTAACACAGACAAGATAAATTTCATATTTTGTAAAATAAATAAATATTTACTGTAACCCACACCCACGTTGTTTTTCTTTCTCAGATAAAAGAGTCCAGGAGTATCTTTGTGTGTTAGCTGGGTCATACCTGATGTTTTATGTTGGCGCTATGCTAATCACTCACTTCAGAACAGAAAACTGGATTACAACCCTTATAGCTGGATGTAAGTACACTAAATTAATACCTTTACCAGCATTTACAGTACCATTACAGCAACATGGGAACAAGTTTTGTTCAGCAAAATTCCACAAATCTACCAAGTATTACATACAATTCGGGATCAAAAAGTAAGACACTCATGGAATTTTCACAAACTGGAAAATTTATGTATCGATGGTTGATGAGTTCATTAAAGAATTCAGCCAGGTTTTGACAGTTTTCTCAACATAAATTTGCTAATACCACTATATAATGTTCTCTCAAATTATGCTTCAGAGCACTCCCACTGACAGTATTAACAGTTTGTAACGTTTATCTGTTAGAAACATGGTAATACTCATATTGTTAGTACAAGTGCTTGAAAGCATGACATGAAAGTATGGTCTATAAAAAAAATTAGTCCAACTGAGTGAAAATTCCATTTGATCGTCAATATCATCCAAACACATTTTACGTAACCTAAACGTATCCAAAAGACAAAACTGTTTGAGAAGTGAAAGAAAATTGGATGTGGGCAGATGAAGTACGAAAGTAGGAATTGTTTATGCAATTATGTCAAAAAATGCTACCTTTCCGAAAAAATGAAAAGACAAAGTTGGTTTCATTTTGTATATTATATATCAGAACTTGTCAACAAGTTGAAACTGCCAATTAGAAATTAGTGAGATGGAAATGTACTTTCGAGTGTTCAAAGTGTGTGCACAGAGGAGGCTGCTTATTGGTCAGTTTTGTGTCTATGGCATCATTTGCATATATATTGTGCCCATCTAAGACAGCTTGCTGTACAATATGTGAATGTCAGTCTGTAGTTCATGTTTGTTACATATGTATGTATTTTAGATCCTCCTGAAAGCAGGAACTCGCGAAGAAGCCTCATTGGCTTATCAAAGCCACAAGCTGACCGAAGTCAGTCTCTTACATTCATATTTAACGTCCATGATTATGAATTGTCAATTGTCAATAACTCTGTAACTGGACGACATACGTTAATCTGGGAGTGACTCAAACCGGGGACCTTATGATTGAAACGTACCGGCGTTAACCACTGAGCTAACACTCCACATATAGACACATACAGACCTGTGTAACTTGTAACCTTCCAGCATAGAGATCCCTGTATCCCTCCCCGTACTGAACTGCACTTTGACACTTGAGTATATATTGATCGGAGGTAAACACACAGGTATGATGTTACTTAAAAGTTTCTGGAAGATTGAGAAAGCAAATCAGATAGTGAGCCTAGAAATGGTACAAAGTTTGTGGGTAAGCTAGCTTTAAGATGGGAGAAGAGAATCATGTATTATGATCCTTCTTCTCTTTGAGTGGATTGAGATCTAAGCAGATCTAAAATTGACCAGGTCTTTGAGGGACGAATGGTAAGGTGCTTCGTGAACGTTCAGGTAGACAGTGTGGTAATTGGTATATGTATGTATTTTAGATCCTCCTGCAAACTGGAACTCGCGAAGAAGCCATCATTGGCTTATCAAAGCCGCAAGCTGACCGAAGTCAGTCTGTCTTAGATTCACATTTAACGTCCTTGATTATGAATTGTCAATTATCAACAACTCTGTAACTGGACGACATACATTAATCTTGGAGTGGCTCAAACTCGGGACCTTATGATTGGAAGGTACCGGCGTTAACCACTGAGGCTCGACTGAGCTAACACTCCTTATGTGGAGAGAGATCATGTCACAGGTCAAATATCCCATTATAGGTAGTTTTGATGTGTGTTTGTCTATCTGTTTTATGCATGAATGTATGTGTGAATACTGTCCACATAGTATATCTATCAAGTTTGTTTCCTTTACAGTGACACTAAGTACAGTTGTAGACTTTTCTCCTCTCCACTCATGCCACTAAATACATTTATACCAATTGCACAATTTTAATAGTTTCATTGTCTCAGAACTTGTATTTTACAGAATTTTCACATTTTCTTCCAGTATTTGGGATTATTGTCGCAGACTTCTTCTCTGGATTAGTCCATTGGGGGGCAGATTCATACGGCTCGGTGACGTTACCCATCGTTGGCAAGGTAACCATTTTGACCTCTATTGGTTTATGGGGTGTGTTTGGGGGGAGGGGGGTCACAGCCAGGGCAAGGGGATCCTTGGAATAAATAGTTCATCTTGTAACAGTTTAAACAAGACAGACTCTTCCTTTCTTCGTTGTTTAATTCTTGCACGAAAGTGGATAAAAACAGAAGGAAAAAAACACTCTCTCTGTGATCATAGTATCAGCAATCAAGAAAAAGATGATGATGATTTCTTTACAAATCAGGCATTGTATTAAAGGGACATTATTATGGAAACAAGTGTACCTGGATAAAACCATTTGTGAAATCTCTGGTGACAAAGTAACCCTTAAAATTAATACTCATACTTCCCCACCTCAACTTCAGATCACAACCTCTTACTGTTTCAAATCCTTGGTGGAGGTGGAATGTGTGTTTGAATGTATGTTAAAGTTTACAGTCTTTTATCAATGCAAGGTTTCCTCACGCGACTTTACAAAATGCATTTAACCCGAGTCATTGGTAACTTGTCACAACCACACACCAAGGCACTATAGTGCGCCATATCAACGTGTCACCTGTGGGACTTCTCATAGGGTGCAGCCACAAACCAGCGCAGGCCACTATATCTTTACAAGGTTACCTCGTAGGTTCCCAAATTTATGCACCTCAGGGGTAAAGAGAGACAATGGAGATAAATTGCCTTGCACAATGACACAATGTAATGATCTGGCCAGGACTCGAACCTGCAGTCCTCAGTTTGCAAGTCCACTGCCTAATAGCTATTTGACCACAAAGTCCCCCACAAACGTGACACCTTGGCTTGTACAGCACATAAGGATAGCTTCAAAGATGCGCACAGGGAAATAGTTCATTAATCAAATTATTTGGTACTTAGAGGAGTTTGTCTCTTGTATGGTTCCAGTGAACCAAATCTGCACATCGTTGCACTGGTATAGGAATTTATACAGTATGTTGCTAGGTTATACTGGATAAATGAAATTCTCTTCAATAGTGAGTACAACGATGTTTGCCCCATTTTAACATCCACTACATCAAAGCATTCATCAAGTGCTACTGTATGTAATAACAAATTGAAATCTCTAATAGCAGAAATTGCCCATGGCATTTTCCAGCAGAATTGATCCACAATCCGGAATTTGTCGCTGTCTCCTACTCTACTCCTTACCCAGCTCTCTGCAAGCCAAATTGTTGAAACACTTTGTTTCTCTTTCACAGGCGTTCATCAGACCTTTCCGTGAGCACCACATCGATCCGACCGCCATCACCCGCCACGACTTCATCGAAACCAACGGCGATAATTTCATGATAGCGGTGGTGCTGTTGACGCCGAACGCCCTCCAATTTTATTTTGGAAACGAATCCAGCATCCAGAGTTCGTACAGTATTCAGAGTTTCTTCTTCCTCCTCTCCGTCTTTGTCACGTTGACCAACCAAATACACAAGTGGTCGCACACGTACTTTGGTCTGCCTTGGTGGGTCACCCTCCTGCAGGACCTTCACGTGATATTACCCAGGCGGCACCACAGGGTCCACCACGTGGCACCCCACGAGACCTTCTTCTGCATCACCACGGGATGGCTCAACTACCCCATGGAAAAATATGCCTTCTGGACTAATTTAGAGAAGTGCATCGAGTATTTCACCGGATTGAAACCGAGGGTCGACGATCTCAAGTGGGCCAAGAAGCACTGAGTCTGCCCGAATGGAGTCGTTATACATAAAGTCATGGTACCCACCCAGGGTAGGTCTATGTGACGTCGAGACGGGTAAATTATCTCTCGTGATCTCGAGAGGCACTTCCAGCAAACGTTGCAAGTCATGTTGGATGGGTCAGGTTTGGCGTTCAGAAATCATTTTCACCCAGCGTTTTTAATTTATTACCGTTTTTATCGATTGGTGCTTTGGAATAATTTATTTAACGAAATATTGCCTAATTATATTTGGCAAATATGGAACCCAATTCGATACGAAAATTGAAATAATATCTATTACAAATCAAGTCTTGATACTCATTTATTTTATAAATAAAGTTCTTGAAGTGAGGATAACAAATTTGATTAGAAAACCCAACCATTACCACTAACCTATGTGAGAGAAAGGTTTTCCAATAAAGTATTCAGTCTGCCAAGTGTTAAAAATCTCATCAAGTTTTGCAGACATAGGTTTTGCGGTTTCTTCGAATACAGGGCAAAGACCTGTCACAACAATTCAAGAAACAATATCACAGATATCACCGATTGAATTATTTTAATGTTTTGTTCGGCTTATCCCGGTTTTTTCTTTATGACCTCTTTGTCAGATATATGGCATTTTGCAAAGAAAATATTGTTTTAAATTTGAAATTATGACAGACGTTTGCTCCTAGCAACAAGGCCGGGAAATACTATGGAACAGTAAAACAACGTAAGACCAAACACGTTCGTCTCCTGGTGGCACCATGACACCACATTTGCAATTGGAGTAGCCCTTTGAAGTGACAAGTTCAAACCATAGTATCTCCCAAACTGATCGTCAAATGACATCTCTAAGGTATGAGGTAATGGTTGGTTTGAATCCTCTCTGCCCCCTGCAAGAATCACAACTGCAACAACAACAAAAGGTTAACAAGTCTTTTTGGTTTTCAAAACAGTGGTAGACGGTGACATGTTTCACTTACAGCCTCTCGCAAATACTTTACAACTCAGAAAAGTACAAAGTTCTCTTCTAGTGCTTGCCATAGTAGTTATACCAAAACCATCATTTCTTCTTTAGCTAAATTGTTTTGTTTTGAGATATAGAGTAGGTCGATCAAACAAGCAAACATCTTAGTATAAATGGGGGAATAATTTTGAATAGTTTTGAAAAGTTTCCATTTTATTTTATATTTTTCAAAGTTGATTTCACCAAGTGTTCATGTTGACTCGACAGGACGTTAGGACATTTATAGGACAATGTTGGGAGTTAACAGGTCTGGTGAGAGTTTAGAGGCACAGAGTCATGTTGATGACTCTTTAATATAACAGATATGTTTAGCGTGCCAAGATGCACAAAAACTAATCGTTGCTCTCCACCAGATTGACGTTAAAAATTCTCTTCTTGACTTGATGCTCTTTTGGTATTGAATTGAAATGAACTTTGAATCTTGTTTTGTTGTGATCTGCAACCCAGTTAGCCTAACACATAATCTATATGAGTCCTTGAGCATAGGCTTTATCACAACAAACTGCTCTGCCTAATTGTTTATTCAATGAACAAATGATATTGAAATAATATGAAAGGCACACCAAGGGTGTAAAGTCTAAGGCAATGAAGCAAAGATGTTCAATTAGATTTTGTGCTATTTTTGCAATCTTTGTGTGCAATCTTAAAAATATGAACTTTTAAGGTCAAGCAAAAATCATACTAAATGTTAAAATAGTGTGTAGTGTCACTGAAATATGATCTTGTTATTCACTATTATAAAACCTTGTATTAGGTCGCTGTGGTACGTAGGATAAGAGGAAGGCCTCGATCAAGTTCCATGTAACAAAATAGCACTGTATATTACATACTTTCGATATATATTCATGAACAAGATATAAAGAAAAGTACAAATCCCATTTAAATGTACAAACCTTGGCTCTGATGACATTGGTAGTTAAAATTGAAATAGGCAAAAAAATGGTGGGAAAAGACATAAAAGAAATAAGGTTCCTTTTAGCTAAGGTTACTGTAGCAGCAAATGTATATATTTGTTTCCAGGAATAAACATCTTGACAAAAAGCCTTCAAATGGGGGGGGGGATAAATTTCAAAATAACGTTTTGTAGTCTTCCGAGAGAAAAGTCCAGGATTCGGAGTCGATAACTCGATCCAAGATCAGTTGAGGTCTCGAGAGAGATGATAAATTGCTTGTAAATATAGAGGGCTGGCTATTGGGGGCATCTTAAAATCTCCTGAGAACAAACTTTCTTGTGTTTTTCATTCAGATGCCTTTTGTGTACTGTAGGTACAGACGATGCTGCAGGTTCTTACACAGTTTGTCTGAGCAATCAGCTGTGATGTATTGCTGTGTGATATTTACTAGTCTAACTTCAATGAACATGCCTTCACATATTAACAATACTGTACTGTAGATAGAGTTTCTTTGTTTGAGTTTTTTTTTTTTTTTTCCTTCTTATTGTGGAGTCACCAAAAAAATGACAGAAAAAAGGCAATAGTTGGTCCAAAAAATTATTAATACCAAAGATATGAGTGACATTTACGCTTACTAGGGTATTTGTTTCATGCCCAGTCCAGTATTTTACAGTGTCCGTGTTAAATCGGGGCATCGTGATTTGAGGCTTAATTAGGGGCATCATGCATCGTTCAGTGCTTGGACTCGAAGGAACGCGAGCAGTTTGAACAGATTCCCTCGATCTTTTATTAGTTTAGTTTTATCACAAGAAGACTTGGCTGTTATGTTCTTTCACCGAGTGAGGTCTTGTGTTGAATGAATTTACAATTACTCTTCAGAAAAATAATATGTGTCTTGTATAAATTGAGAATGTAAAACATTATTTTTCAAATTGTCCTACTGGTCACCCAATTTTTCTACTTTAAGAATATCTAATGAAATATTAAAATCATCTCATAATCTGAATAGATACTGGAGGGCTCTTTGGAAATTCGTATTCCCTGTCCCTTCGTTCATCGGTCATTTCGTCAAAATTAATCGATAGACTATTGAAAATGACAAAAAATTCCATTTACTTTTAAGTTGTCTCTTATGATGTCATAGGTCACATGACCTTGAGTTTATATTATACCCAGCATGCTCTCTTTTATATTAAATTACCATTTTGATTATGATTTTTTGCCTTGATCGTTATCATCATCTCTCCAGTTCTTGCGAAAGACTTTTCAACTTCAAATTAAAACCAATTGCCTCTATAAAGAGCTAAAAAAAAAGAAATAATAATAATACATCTCATAATTTTGCGATTACTTCGGAAACAGTCGACCTGTTTTCAGCTTTTAATTTTTCTTTTTAGTTTTCTTCGAACTTTTTAGACGATACTTATCATACAATTTATCTTTTGTATATTTTGCTTAGAAACTGCCTTGTTTTCATGCTTTGCATTTAAAAATCATACTGCCTTATTTTATTGAGTTTTTTTCCCTTTTTTTTAATGACTTCATTAATGAGAAAAGGAAAAGGCATCAAAGTGACTTGCACGGAGAACAATTAATATTTTCAAGTTAATGAGCTACTTATGTATTTTTTTTTCTCATTCCACATTTTCCTTCGTCAACCAGCGTAGTCACAGCTACCCTGTCATGCAACAATGACATATTTTCTCATCAACTGATCACTTTACATTTTGTGCAATTTTGTAGTTCAAGAGTTAAAATGATATCATTAGTAGGCTGCAAAACATGTCCCCATGGCAACAAAACGTAACATGCCGAAGTCACCGAATAATATCGTTAATGGATTGAATTCAGGAATTACCATAGTTTATATGAGTGAAGACCAAAGTCTATACTGTTGTAGGTTTCTCTGTTATGGCTCTGTACATGCAGAAAAATTAATATATATATTTCTCTGAAGTATGCTTTTATAATATGGAAGCGTTTGTTGTTTACAAAACTGTAATCACTTATATATCAAGATCACAGATTTTACTGACATGTGCAGTGATTGAAACCTTCGACTGTCGTCCCCCTTTGTGTGTTGTGAGACAGCGAGTGCATGGATTAATTTATGTAAATATACTCTGTTATATATTAGGTGCAAATGTTGTTATACATTGCTGTTGGTGATATTACATTGATGTGCAGTGAGCTACCAGGGTGTGGACAACTTCTGTACAACTGTTATTTAAAACTTCTGGTGACTGGAAGTTTGAAACTTATTCTCAATTTCAAGATGTATTGGGGATATAAGTGAAGATAGGTTTATACTGATTTGCACCTTGCATGAAAGTTTGTTTTTTAATTGGGTGGGGAAGGGGGTGGGGAAGAAATTGGGGTGGGGGTAGGAAGCTGAGAGCGACATACTTTGCAGGATAATGATAGGAGGAGCAGAGAAAGAAAACTGAGCTTGCAATGACCCCCCCCCCATAGTGGTAGTGGCATGAGAGGGGTGAGCAGCTAAACATGGACAACCTCTTTTCGTGCATGGGGACATATATATTGTGGGGACAAGGGAGAGGGATGGGGACATATATTGTGGGGACAAGGGAGAGGGATGGGGACATTTAGATTGTGGGGACAAGGGAGAGGGATGGAGACATTTAGATTGTGGGGACAAGGGAGAGGGATGGGGACATTTAGATTGTGGGGACAAGGGAGAGGGATGGGGACATTTACATTGTGGGGACAAGGGAGAGGCATGGGGACATTTAGATTGTGGGGACAAGGGAGAGGGATGGGGACATTTAGATTGTGGGGACAAGGGAGAGGGATGGGGACATATATATTGTGGGGACAAGAGAGCGGGATGGGGACATTTAGATTGTGGGGACATTTAGATTGTGGGGACAAGGGAGAGGAATGGGGACATTTAGATTGTGGGGACCAGGAAGAGGGATGGGGACATTTAGATTGTGGGGACCAGGGATGGAGACATTTAGATTGTGGGGAGAGGGATGGGGACATTTAGATTGCGGGGAGGGGGATGGAGACATTTAGATTGTGTAACTCCTAAGAAAGCTGTGTTGGAATTGATTGTTAATTTGTTACATTGCATACATTACAATGTTACTAATCTTCATGTTATCATCTATGGGTCTGAACTCTCTACAATAGTCAGTTAGTGCAGTAGATATTTACTCCAGGGTACAAGTAGCTTCATCTTGCCAGATGTTTAGATACTTTTCAGTTGTTTTTATATTGTCTTCTGCTTGTTCAGTACAGTTTAATCAATCGCTTTGGTTTTTGCGTTAAAACTTACTTTATATCAAGAAAGGAGAAAGCGCTCTTTTAGGTTTACTTCAAAATGGCTTCATTGTTTTTGGTTTTGTTTTTTCGTTTATATATTGTTATTGTATATATTTGTGTGTGTGTTTTCGTCGAGCCAATACCACTCCAGCTCATGTTGTACGAAGTTTCTTGGAAATAATACACACTTTGTTTCTGTTGAGTTGCGATGTGACTGAGGTAAGACTTAAGATAGCACTAAGACATGAATACAGTATAAGAGAACACATTCCAGGTGTGGGTTAAGACGTTCTCATATCATTATCATCGGTGGAAAGTGGTAACTGGAGGCAGGGTAAATGGAGGGCGCTTAATCAAATCTAATCGCTATCGAAGGAGGTGGGTGGATCTATCAGTTTTTTTAAACAACGGGATTTGGTTTCAGACAGACATATTTCATGAACAGCATAACCTGCAATGCTCGTGCAGGCATTAAAAGAAATCATTACCAAGTCGTTACTTATACAAAGTGAACTTTGCTATAGTTGGCCCAACATATACTCCTTCGATGCCACAGGTTTGTCAGTAAGCAAAGCTCAATCATGCATTTAGTTGTTTTTTTGTTCCGAACAAAGTATGTGCTGACATCGATAAATTCCAGAATATCTTAATTAAAGGTATTTCAAAGGTATTTCAGGTGAATGGTTTATTCAGTCGCTTTGTAGTGTTCAGCTTGGGTATTGCAGTAATTGTTAACCAGTAGTTAGTATTACGTACTTACTATACTTAATAATAACAGGCTTGCTATGAGCTATTGTTATATATGTAAATGCTATAGTATTTAACCCTGCACCCTCTGCTTGTATTGCTTTCTATAATATCCTGTGAGTCATTTTTTTTAAGGCAGTGTGTCTATTGTTTATCCATTTGTTTGGTGACTGTTACAAAGCCCGGGAAGTTCTCCCTATTCCAAACATTAAATACACGTTAAAGGGTGACGGGTGTATTATGCACTGTTTCGATTTTATACAGGACACTTTCAATGAATAGTCAAGATTTCAATTAGGTTGGTTGGCCAGGAATAAGTAGAAAGCTGTATGGTTTTGACATTTTCCGAACCAAAAACAAAGGGCGTTGAAAACTGCAACAAATAACTTTTGTTTTGAGCTATCTATAGGATTGTTTCAAATGTGCAATAGGGTTGTGTATTTTTATAATTTTGATGTAGAATTGCATGTTGTTCAGTTCGTTTTTGCAAACTACTTTTTTCTTTTTATCTTGTTCCCTCTCTTCGACTCCATCCTTCAGCGACATCCGTGAAACAGTGTGCTGGAGGTTATAGAAATATCCCACAGAATCACATTGTTCTATTTCAATAGAATGCTCTGTAGTTTTTTTACACAAAAGTCAAACGTGAAATCTTGTGAGAGAAAAGTGACATCAAAGTCAAGGGAATTTTGGTGGAGTTTTATACTTAAAGTGAAAGCAATTTAGAAAGAAGTAGTTTACCAACCTAGAACATCGCCTCCTATTTTGCTATTTTTTCTTTCTTTCTTCCTTCCTCGGAAAGAATTTAATTAAGATATGTCATGATGAAATTGATGATTTTTTTCTTCTTTTTTTTTTGGGGGGGGGGGGTTAATTAATGCAACGAGATCTCTTTTTTACCTTTAACCACAAAAAAAGAGGGCATTTTGTTACAATAATCTTATTTATTTGTATTAGTATCATATTTATAAATGATGTTGTGTAATGTAGAGATATGTGAAAATTGGACCAGAATAAATGAGTTTATAATTATTCTATATTAGCTATATGCTCCTCACAGTGTGTGGTCCAACTATAAAGGTAGGGCCTGTATACAATCAAATTGAGAGCAGAAGAGAGAGGGGGGGGGGGAATCATGTTTATAAGAGGGTTATGAGCTAATTGGTGGCGATATATTGATATTCATTATTAACATTCATATTCTGTTGACATTTGTCAAGATTTGGCTAATACAAACCTGGACAAGATTTCCATAAATTTGATCACTTACTGCTTGCAGGGTTTGACATTACATGTATGTTACAGATCACAGGCGTAGGGAGAGGGGCAGGGGAAGAGGGGGCCATTGCCCCTAGTTTGAATAGGGGAAGGTTTAGGGGTATGCTCTTTCGATCACTCTTTCAACAAGGGGTTGAACTCATTTCAGCTGGTTCCTTTGTATTAAGCTGGGTGGCATGCTCTGAACCGGTCAATGTTTCGTTTCATGTACCTCACAATAGGTCTAATTTTCGCCCCTCAAAATTCCCGCAAACCGTTCGAAATTTTGATGTGAAAAGTCGATGGTTTTGATGAACCACTGAAATTCGATCAGTTTATAGAAAACTAGAAATTTACACATAAAATACTGAATGTCTTATCTGAGCAAAGGTAGCTTCTACAAAACTAAAATGCATAAAGGTGAAGACCCCCAGACCCCACTGGTGTTCTCCCCTCCCCCTTCCCCACCCTCACTTTTTGCTTGCTTCATAAACGCCACTGCAGTTCTTTTTTTTATTAAAGTTCTTGCTCAAGCTGGTTTGACTGAGTAGTTGTCTACAGCTATCATTAGCTTCAAAATTGGTCAGTAAATTTCTGCGTTTATTTCATTTCATGAAAGTTGTCGAATTCAATTGATTTATTTATTGCTTGAAGTTTGGATATTGATAAATCGTCAACTTTTATCTTTCCTCCGTTTTTATTGGCTAAATTTGCAGTTTTTTTTTTATTGGTATTCTTTTGCAATTTAGACATAACTTAAAATATGTTATCAAGTATATTTCTCTTATTCAGATATATGCTATTAGTACAGATGATGAAGGGACGATTTCATTTTAATAAACAGTATGTTAGTTCCACAAATTGTCCGATACAACTTGCATGTTGGATAGAACCCTTCTGTATTTCATATTTAATACTTAGTAAAAAATGAATTCAATAGAAAGTAAAAAAAAAAGAACTTATTCCATTTTTACGCTGTCCTGTTTGGTTCTTTACTTTGTACAGAGAAGAGTATAAGGGTCGTTGCTATGTAATTTGGATTATTCTTGGAGAATTTGATTATTACAGACAACTTCCAACAACCAGCTAACTAAGCCCAGTTCCCATATCTGTAAAGTCTTCCCACATCTCTCTTCAAAATTATTGTTGTCATACATAGACGGGACACGGTGAGGTGGGGGGGGGGGGGTGGTAAAGCAGAGGTTCTTAAGTGTAGTTATGATATGAAGGTAAAGGTTCTTTTTGTGATAACCAGCCCATTACAAATAATATTGGGGGGCCTAGGTTTCCCACAACCCCCCACCCCTCCGCACGTCCGCTACGCCACTGCCTCCCACCGACCCCTTTCCCTGTCATTAATGCGGAAGTGCATAGTATATTTTCGAGTTCTAAAAATGTCCTTTTCTCTTTCAAAGCCAGAGGGCAAAATTCACAAAGTTAAAGCTCTTGCAATAGTTAATTTTAAGTAAACAAACATCGAATCCATGCACATTACTATTTCAATGATCTACTGTATGTGCAATTCTACTTAGCATACTATCATTATTATCGCATATTTCGATTTTTATGGAGAAGCTATAACGCACTTCATGCCACAGTGGCATATTATGCATTTAATGAGCCCAATGAATGACATTGTGATGATAAAAGATTGCATGTGGCAGGGGAAGGGGGCGTGGGAGGGGCGGGGATGGAGAGAACAGTATGGGGTGAATAAACAAAGTTTCATATTCGTGTACTCTGAATAACAATAGTTAAATAACACCTGAATCGCGTAGCTATTTCAATCAGATTCCTAAGCAAGCTTGTCGTATTGTTTATGTCGGTATGGTGTTTTGTGTCACATTGAACGCCTTACAGCTGCCTGTCGCAGTCAAATCAGCAAGTAGAAAACTATGTGAAATCGTAGTTCAACAGGAGCAGAGCTATATCCATTCTTAATGATTCGTAATAGGCTAAATAATAATAGAACATTCTCGAAGAACGGAGCGCATCCAGAGTGTCAGAAAATAAGCCACGGTGACTTGATACTTTTGTACGAAGAAGACATCCTCTTCTTTTCTACAATCTTTTCGTCGTTATACTGTCCGGAAAGTTCCCGTTTGTGTTCGACGAGGGAGACAGAAAAAGACGCCAAGATGGCTTATTACTGTAGAAAGAAAAATGTCCTCTTCCCTGCTACAATTTTTCGTCTGTTGTATTGTCCGGAAAAAAATGATGTCCCATTGATGATGTTTGGACGAGTGAAACAGAAACCAAGTAAGTCACGTATGTCTTAACTTCAGAGCGGCTTCCATTGAAATGAATTAAAAGAATATTGCGATGTTATACTTTTGTGCGAAACAAATGTAACGAAAGCAAACGAACAAACATAAATCAACCAACATGCATAGTCACTCACATATTATTACGCAAGACCTCTCTAAAGCTAAAAGAAGGAAATAAGTATATTGATAAAAAACGAATTGTGCTTCGTTGGCGACTCGAATTATGGCAGACTAGAGGATGAATTTAATTTGAACCAAACTTTGATTACTTAGCGACTAAAAAGAAAGGAAGAGTGAAATTAAAAAGACATATCTAACATGAAGAAGAGTAAGTAAAAAACATAAACACAAATATAAAGTTTTAACAAGAGAATACTCCTCATTGAGGCCATGGTTTCACTGAACGTTGAACATCAACCCAGTCGAATCGACGTGAGCCCTCCATTGCAAGTCAGCTAGCCCACGTCTGTCCCGAAGGCCGGAATCCCAACGCACTCTCCCGGATGCGTTTGCGAATTATAGTAGGATATGGGTATCCTGTAGGCCCCTATAAACATTTCACCTTGCGGAGGTGTTTTTAATGTGTGTGGAAAAAAAATGTGTCACGAACTCCATGACCGTAATGCCAATTAATTTCAAACCTGGTAGATATCGTGTGCATGTACATGGGATGCATGGTTCCAGCGACTTATAAGTTATAATGTCATAGGCTCAAATGTGAGAGGTCAAATGTCAATAAAAAACCAGTGCATTTGGCCACTACGGATATATCGAAAGTGGCCGAAATCCTCATGTAGACTATCAGGCGCTACATATCTGCAGTGCATTAATTAATGAAAATGCCAAAATTTCACATGATGAAAGAAAGCCCAAAGGTCAAACTCGGTAAAATTCGTGCGAAAAAAACGTCTCGCAAACAACTCTTCAATGCACTCAAAACTTGGTGGGTATGTGCCTATAGGCAAGGGTTGTATTTCTTGCGTGACTTAGATGTCTGAGGTCAGAGGTCTAATAACCAAAATACAAAACACTCGACCCATGTAGAAGGTCACAATATCATTCGAGTTCAATTGGTCAAACTTGGCCAAACTTTGGTACGTACCAAAATTGTCAAAACGCAAATGTGTGGTAAACTTTTAAGAGGATACTGCGGTGACTAAAGTTGATTGCTTAATTAACAAAATTTGCTGAAAATCTCATTTAGAAATGTTTTCTTGCAATCCAAACGACAAAATTGCTGAAGTGTCATACCCACATAGGAATGAATTGTTTCAATGAATATTTAGAGTGTATTAACATTAAATGTCAAAGGTCATGAGTTCAGTAAAATTCAAGGCTCGTGCACTTCAACCTTTGGTCACGGTCAGAGTGATGATAGAGTGATGATACCGGTGCTGTGACCGAATGGATAAAGGCGGTGGCATTTGATGCAATGAGGCTCAGCAATCGGGAGGTTCGGGGTTCGATACCCGGCCGGGTCATATATAGTAAGGTGGGTTTTTCATTCAAGAGCACTCTACGGTTTTACCATCTGAAATGACTTTCTAAATTGAAAAGATTCCAAATTTGAGTTCAAATGTTGAATTGGAAACCACCCGACGTGAAGGTTATAATCCATAAGCCCTTGCGGGTTTCCCCCACATTTGTGGTCGCTTATGCGTCGTAAAAATAACTGCCGATTATTATTATTATTATAGTGGTTATATGGCAGAATTTTGAGATGAGATCTGCAACTCCTTGGATTGGTTTGCTTGTTGTCTTTTTCATCTTTTCAGGTAGAATGCTAAGAGTGTTGATACTGACACCAGTACCATCATTAGGATATGGCAAGCGGTTCGATATTTTAGAGTTAGTATTTGCAAAACCCATGCATCCATTTCAGGAAATAAGCATTGCAATGAATAGAACAACAAGAAGAAAACAACAACAAATTAACACAGATACTTGGCGCGATAATGTCATTTTTAAACTTGATCAAGTCTTCGGTGTTTTGTGTGAAGAAACGTTAAGTCTGTGATATCTCCCCAAATGGAATAATATTTTATTGACTTAGCTGTTTGTGGAAGTTTTTTTTTTCATGACAGTTATCTTCATCACAAAGATAAATAATTATGGTTGGGACTGTGTCTGTGTTAAAATGGATCGGGGGGGGGGGTTTGGGGAGGGGTATAGGGGTGAGCTTTACCAACTGAGGTGAAGTTAATCCTCAGATTTAAAGATGGATGTATTATAATTTTTTTAGGACCCTGAAGCGCGTTTAATCTAGCTTCCGTAAATCATTCGTTTTGTGCATGCTGGATGGTTGTTTAAAAGTTTGAAATTTTAAGTGCCAGACTATGACAAATTGTTGGAGCGAATGTTTACGATCAGTTCGCAAAGTCTACTTTTCATATATTTTACCTTCGTCTGCATGTATTGATTGTGATTTGTAACAATGAAGCAGTTTTTTTTTTATAGTCATAACACATTTGCTTTCTAATACTGCGAACCCTACAACTTATTGGTAGATTTTTTTTAATTTCTGGCGTGGCGTGATTTTCGTGACTTAACGTACGAGATCAGGCGGAATATTACCTTATAGTAGTGTCCATATTGATGTCACAAGCTTGTGAAAGATTCAGAACAAAAAAGCAGCCTTAAAGATCTGCTTTATTGGCTCCAGTTATAGCACGCTATAGATAGGAAAGTTTTGTGATTACGTAATCGCACTGCCACGGTCGTAAATCGACCTCAGGCATTACAATTAGCCTGCATAGCTTCTTAACACCATTGGGCTCTTTGTGTGAACACTGTGTGGAAATATGTTCATGTCTACAGTTTTAGTTAATCATACAGCGTTCACACAAAGACTCTCATACAAGAACAAATATGTGGCAGGCGTTGCAGACTAATTGGTAAAAAGAGGTCATTTTACGACCAAGGCAGGTCGATTACGTAATCTCAAGAAACTTTCTATGATAGCGTGCTATTGTTGGGGTCTATACAGCAGACCATTTATTCACTAAATGAATGTAACACTTTATTTCATTTGATTATTCTAAGTGCAATAGAATTGGCAGCAGAAGGTTGGGGAGGGGGTCGGGGAGGAAGTAGCATGCCGCGGTGGGGTTGAGTATTTTCTATCTAAGGATTTTTAATTGTGTAGGGTAGGGGCTTCAACGGAAAATTTTAGCAGTCTTGTATATAACGTTTTACTCAACTATTGGTGAAAAAGTTGACTAAAAAAAAATAAGGCAATTCACACAAAGAAACTGGTTTTAATACTTACAGCTTTAATATTATTCTCTGCTTATTGAGAAAAAGATGATAAAATTTGGAAGATGTATACTAGCTCTTGCAAGTTACATCTTGATTAAATTTCTTTTTTCTTTTTTTCTCATCTAAATTTTATAATTATTTTAACATTAATAATGACAAAAAGTATTACAAACATTATTGCGGTTACACTTCTGCTACGTGGAAGACACATGATTTCAATGTCAGCGACGATTTAAACTGTGCTGTTAAACACAGTAAACGACTCTGGAATAATAATAATAATTATAATAATAATGGAAATATGATAAAAATAAAAACAAAACTATGACAAATTGAAGCTAATTCTACTTTAATTAAGGCACATTATGAATGCAATATATCAAGGAAGGCATTTATTCTCTTGATGGACTAATTCTACATTATTTTAAGGCACACTTTGAATGCAACTCTATGAAAGTTAAATTGAATTTTCTGTTCAATGTTAATTTGACTAGAACAATGTATGTGTTCACATGTGAAGGCCATATCAAGCAAAATAATGATACACGACAGGGTATAAAGCTATCCCTAATGCTGCAGTAATTATGCACACTTTGTCTTCAATTCTGTGAAAAGTTACATTTGATAGTCTTGATCGATGTCATCATAATTAGAGAAAAGTATGTTCACACGTTCTGGAATCACAGCATTGTTATCTGGAACAAAGGTGTACCTATAACCCTTACATTTTGTTTAGTAAAGGCGAAATTATGAAAGAAGTATCAAAGTTGAGAAGATTTTAAATTTATTATTGCTTACTTTTCTGGAAGAATATTTTTACTTCATTGGTACGTGTTGAACAAATTACAGGTGCAACATCCAGCTTGTATTTTCATAAGCTTTCCACGGGTACACGTGATCTTCGGCACGTAATCACGTGCGATTATTTAGTCCTAACCTCGGTACTTTTCATATTGATGTTACTGTGTATAATCACCTTATGGATGACATCATAAACAATTTTATTTGTACAATACAAATGACATTATCTAGTCTAAATTATCACTAACAGGCTATTCACAAAAGAAACTTGCTAAAGTGTTAAAAATGTTAATATACTTTTCTTTCTCTTTTTTTTTTGGTTTTAACAAATAATAAGAAATTGCTTAAATATTAAAGACAATTGATTTTTTTTTTCTTTTAAAATTCGACAACAAAAATAATAGCACCTTATTTACAAAAGTTGCTCGGATACTAGTCGAAAAATTTCAGTGAATTGCTACTAACTTTGTGAGTTGTAAATTCTGTCTTGATATAATATGAACTTGCGATGTGCTTATATATGAACAAACAAAGAAATATACGTTAAATACGTGAAAATTTGAGGAGCATATCTTAATATGCATAAAAATTGTATCTATGTGAAAGGTAAAAACGTGACTACGAAGAAGATCTAAATACACATTTGAGAAGAAAGATTGAGAAAGGATGAAATGGAAGAAAAAAGTGAGAAAACTGCCGAAATTTACAACTTGTAGCAATGACTAAAACTATAGTAACTAATGAGAAAAACAAATTGACTTGACAAATTCAGCCTAATATTCAATTTGTCACATTTTGAATGATCACTAAGATCCATCGATCGTTGCCATGACAATCTACTTGTTACGTTAACCATTACCACCACGTAAGCCTATTATTCATTCCAATCTACCAGACAAGTATACTTAGACTTTGGCCCGCCGAATGAGTAAAAACAACAACAGCCACACCTAATTATTCGGGGAGGATCCCTGCTCATATATGACAAGAATGTTAAAATATTACATTCTCTGTAAAGGGAATATAGACGAGGTTTATCTTCGTAAAAGTTTATCTCCTCTTTTTGAGAGATTTTTGGACAAACCAAAATGAGACTCGTCAAAGAATTTTCCAAATTATTTTCCGCTGAATGCGATAAGCTTCTTCAGAGCACTTTTGAAATTCTTTTTTTTTTTTTAAACTGAGGACGCCATTACAGAATAAACAGAGACCTACCTGTAAAAGTTTCCCTAGAAACCCGATTATGACCCAAATAACCACCTACTTCGTTCGTTAATATTTCCATACGTTCACAGAGCCCTAATGCCCACCGAGACACCAACAGCCCCTCCACCCAGAAAATATACGGGTCAAAATAATGATTTTATTTCTTTAAAATTGCATATTCGTAAAAATATTGGCAAGCAATTGTGTGGAAAGTTTTCTTTCTTTTTCAAAGAAAAAAAAATAAACGAAAAAAAAAATTAATTGTTGACATTTTTTTATCTCATTGACATATCGCCTATGTAAAATAATCACCATTGATTGTTGTCACCTCTGTGCTAAAGGTTCGCGTTATGTTTAATTCAGTTACATAACTGAAAAAGGTGGCTCAAACTCTGTATAATATTTCAATTAAAGTCATAGCTTTATATTTGAATATTTTATTTTTTTCCCTGCTAATAGCAAGATAACCTATACTTGTCAGTGTCTAACAGTTATGCTTCCACTGTAGGCTATAAGTTTGAAAGTTTATTTATCATTTATTAATTCACTGAATTCTTCACTAAGCTTATTATTGTACAAAATATAAATTCAAATTATTATTATCGTAAACTGAACTTCTGACGTTTATTGTAATTTATGACGTACACTACTACGTTGATTGGTTGGTATTTTAGCTTAAACTATATCACACGCATTTAACTTTGCAGTTGATGTAATTTAAACAAAATGTAACTTATCACAAAATGACAAGTTCTTTAAGAAGTCGAAGGTACATCCATGATCCAAATTTGACTACAGGATACTCAATTAATTTAGGCTATTATTGGGTGGCATTTGATATGATATTTTATGATGAACCACTTGTAGCCGATACAATTCTGTGTCCATTATAGGAAAATAATTCATTTGTTGAAAATGGTATTAGACCTCAATATGCAGGAATATCCCAGTGGAAATATTCCGTGCATTTAAACGGTATATATATAAACCGTCTCAATTCAGCCTAGTGTTATGTGTTATGTGAATGGCACGGCACGACACTCTGCTGTTATAGGGTGTGTTGGTAAAATTCACACGTGGTAAGGTCTGGGCCTTGGCGTTGTCTTGAACCGCGAAGAAGGTTGGTATTACTATTTCGCATGAAGCTTTAGTGCTCTCTACTTTTAGAGACTGCAAGATCAAATTTAGGCAATGTGCATGGAGGAATCAGTAACCATGGTAACTGTCTGTGTTATCTGACCAAAACTTTCAAATGAATCACTGTGTGATCAGTTACACGAAATAATGTTCAGTACTTTTGATGTTTTTTTTTTGCGTTTTTATGGTTTTCGTGAATTTAGTCTGATTTTGTTTTCATGCGTATATTTAGGGCAAGAATATAGGTTGCAGTCAGCCTCTTCTGGTGTATACCTTGTTTTTCGTCGTCTTCTAACTTTAGGCTACGAACAGCTCCATCTTCCCGCCAAACATCCTCTGCTTATCTTGAAGTGCTTTTATAGCAATTTCTTGGGTGTAGAATGATACAACCGCGTCACCATTGGGTTGAAGATGAACACTTTCTGTGGGAACCTAAATATTAAAAATAAATATACAAAAGAATTAAATTAACTTAGAAATCTATTTTATCTGAGCATGCGCTTTATAAGTGCATAAACAGTGACATCAAATGATGTCATAAGGGCAAAATGAGGCCAAATTCCTTAAATAATTTTTCGCTCTATTTAGCATATATGCTACTGTTTTCACGTTATAGTTATCCTTCAAATGTTTTCGTTTTCTTACGGTACGAAACATTGTATTAGTCACGGGTTATGTGAATCATGTAATACAATATTAAAGTAGCTTTCTGGGTTGATTTTTTGTGATAAAATGGCACTAATTGCAATATAACATTCTTTTGCTGCAAAAGTCTAAAAAGGTTTCAATTTCAAGCACGATTTGAGAAATACACGCAAGATTTGGCAATACTGCCATCCAAACTCAACACGCTTCATTAAGGTTAAACTTTGCATGAAGAGCAAATCAGGTGCATGCCTGGTCTAAGAAGACAGTAAATAGGCAAGATATAAAGTGTCAAAGAGAGAGATGAGGGAGGGGGTGGGGGTGGGGTATATGAGAGAAATATGAAGAAACACAACGCCCTAATAAAGTTAGAGAATGATGTAGTTACACGAATCCCATATGCATTTAAGAGAGGCATGTGAGAGGAAACATGAGAATAAACTCACCCCATATCCCTGAAAGAACTGGGCAACCTCTTGAGGAGCCGTTCCAGCGTGAAGCCCCCTTAGTCGGATGAAGGCACTGTTGGACCCAGGGTAGATCAGAGGGGCTGTCGGAGAGACTGGTGGGGTGGGAAAGTAGTAAACAGGGTGATGCTGCGGCAGGAAGGTGGTCGCCCCGGGATGGCGAGCGGGTACTGGCAGGGTAGGTATTACCGTAGCTCCCGGGTGTGGTGAAGACATTGGCATATTGGGGTAGGCAAGCGGAGTGGTGGGGGCAATTGCACCTAGAAATAAAAAGAACAATAGAAATGCAAACAGATTTTGTTGAGTAGATAGATAGACAGGGATAACTATACACCATATAGCAGGGTTTCCCTAACTTTATCACCTCATGAAACCCCTGTGGATGTCAGAGTTTTCCACGAACCCCCAACTTTTCGAGACACGATCTGAGTCATTATTATACTATCAAGGGCGTAGGAACCGGAGGAGCTGGGGGGCGCCAGCCCCCCCCAGTGAAAATTGTGTAGGGGCGGAAGTATCATTCCGCCCCCCCGCTCCGCAAGTCAGAAAACCCCTTTTTCATTTCCAAATGAGAAAAAAATCTCATTTGGAGCACCAAATTGCATCTAAGGCCAGGTGAAAATACAAAATTAAGTTTACAAAATGGAGTGGGTGTTGAAGTGTGCTATATTGCACCAAATTGCATCTGAGGCCACCTGGAAATGCAAAAAATTCCAAAGGGGAGGGGGAACCCCCTCCCCTTAGACCCCTCCCCCAGGCCGGCCATCAGTCTTCAGCCCCCCACTCAAAAGTACCTTCCTACGCCACTGTATACTATAATACGCATAACAGTGCTTCGTAAAAGATAATGTTCAAGTCAGCTCTTTATCTTCACGACGTACTCTCATGCGTACATATACTTCACCAAAGTCATGCGGCCTGTGTCTGTTTTCATAATTCAGTTATTTATCACATGCACGGTAGGTTACAGGTATAGCATATGCGTATGGAACGCGAAAAGAGTTTGTCGATAGGTATGACTTAAATTTGTACGTTACTAAATTATATGATATATCAGATTTTAGTTTAAAAAAAAGTACTCTAGTTTTGACTTTCAGAAACTTCTCACAAACACCCTGGGATGGACACACTAGGGGGTTCATGTACCCCAGTTAGGGAACCCCTGCCATATAGCCTTCCCTCTGGTCCTGTAACCCTCCTAAAGTTGACCCATACTTTTTGCCGCAGTCTGTCCTGACTAAAAAGTGAGGCAAGCACCCCTCGTATATAATTATGTTGATACTGTAACCATGAATGGCTGTGGTCGCAATACGTTTAAGATGTATGGCGTTTTACTTCATCGAAAGGGTTGACTGGAGAGTTTTGTTATTTCATTCATACGGATCTTATTCAAATATACATTAAGCTACAGATAAGTGTGATCTTTGTTGGAATCGAAAGTGAAATCAAAAACAAATAATGCAAACAGCGGCCACCCGCGATTAAACAGACCACTTCTGAATGGAGTGGCTATAAGCAATGCTTTGCTGCTTGATTTACATTCACATTCATACATATATCTTTACTATACAGGATGATACGCTGAACACATACAGAGTCTATGTATAGCTAAAAGCCTGCATTTGCTGTATGCTAAAAAAGATACGTTCGTCCCGTAACCTTTAGCTGCATATAGTGTTGTCTTAATTCGGTACCAGTCCGTCTCCTTACCGCCCCTCGACCGCCCCTCCCTACTCTCGGGAACGTTGAGGGTATCTATATCAATATGACTGTATTATAAACATTGTTTTATCATTTAAAGTATCCACAATATTCCGCTAATATTCTGACCATTTTCTCGCTAGTGTTTTCATCTAGTTTATATAAAGACAACCATTGTAATTGTACTCACCATGTCGTTTATATCCACACAATATAATATCCTAATATTTTAATGTTCTCTTCGACCGAACTTTTTAAGTTAATTAGAAATTCAGTGTCTAGTTTAAGCCACCTTAACAACTGTCGAAAATTGGAGAGGAATGGTATTCAAGGAAAATTATGGTAACATTTTTTTATGTAGGGCAAAATACTGTTAACCTATGAACAAAATTGAAATTTTATCGAAAATATAGTCATATAATGAATAAGAATAGCAGGGCATATTCTTACCTGGTACAGGCATGGACATTGACATTTTTGGCATCTGTCTAGGACCTCCCATCAAAACCATACTCATCTCATCTCCGGAGCATTGGAATACCTCTACGTAACGTTCACCCATATATTTCATATGACAACTCTGCGCGGCCATGTACGCATGCTCCTGCGCTGTCATCTGTATAAAAGCTTCACCATTCGGTTTGCCCTGTGGAAAGAACCGCATGACTTTAGTTTGAATGGAAGGAACGCAGGACAATAGATGATTATATGTGTAGGCCGTATATCAGTATATGTACATAGTGTGTTAGGGTGATTGCCTATACCCAAAGAACGTAGGGGAAGCAATCTTGTTTCTTACATAAATCCATTCGCACGAGCAGACGACATTTTTTTTTTTAAATTTTTAATCAGCCGCTTGCATATAGTTATCTGCATACATGCACAAGTATGGTACATATTTATATTGTGATACTCCATTAGTGTTACGACATAGGCCTACTTCATGTTTGATCACCCTCATTGAAACTTCCAAACCTTATATATGACATATTAGCAGTGGTGGACTGGCAACACGGGCATTTAGGCAATGCCCGGTGGCCCGGTGAGCCGGTGGGCTGGGGAGCCTGGTAGAAACTACAGCCCATGTTCACAGTAGTTAATAGAATACAGACGGGCTGTGTAGAAATATATTTTTAACTGTGGGAATCAGCTCATGAAACCACCATGTTAGTTAGTCTGTTAGTTCTTAACAAAAGAACGTGCTATTAGCAACCCGGCAGTGCTAATGGAGTTTATTTAGGTGTTTTCTTTCTTTTTTTTCAAGCATGTTGTCACAAAATGCTTGAAAAAAAATCCAGTCTCAAACATATATTTTTGTCTTTTTTTGTTTACGTTTTTATCTTTCCTCAGTTTAATCAAGTGTTGCTTCTGGAAAATTATTTTTGGGTAATTTTTCAAGGATTTTTGTAACCTACTAAATTGAGAAATATAGCACCATTTTGCATCTTCACTTCATAAAAACTTTCAATGTGGACCTTAGACCCCTCCCCCAGGACGGCGATCACTATGTAAGTAGCATATCAATGAATAATGGGCCGGTCTAGGTGGAAAATGCCCGGGCCAGTTTTAAGACTAAGTCCGCCCCTGCACATTAGTGTATATAAGTGCAGACAACACTTTCCTACAGTATAGTTCATGATCTAAGCATTGCACTTAAAATACTCGACAACGGAAATCATCGTCTTGAACTGGTATAAATACCAGCTGTTATTGTACTATTTCTTGGCTCGCAACTGCAGTGTGTCTGCTAGAACATGGAGCTATATATGAATTACTGTACAGAATATGTACTTCTTTGTGTGCTACTTCGCTTTCATAAAATATATAAGGAAATGAAAAAAGTGGTTGAGAACTGTTTGTTTTTTCTATAGCAGAGACACATATATATTTATACGGCAGCGTGCGGGGGGTGTAGTACTGAAATACAAGCACAGTATGTTCCGTTCTGCGAAACGGGCGTCTCTATAACATTATCATAATTACATAGGAAATATTCCTATCTGCGAACACGTTGATGACTTTGCAAGTTGAACCCACACTATTTCCCATTTGCACTTTTATACATAACTGAACGGCAGATTATCATGATTGCAATATTGCTGTTTGAAAGCGAGTATTGGTTGAAACTGTCTGGAGAGTTTATCCGTTAGAAAATGAGACAATAAGTGAAGCAAATTGTGTATAACTTGGTTATTATTAAGAAAAATAAAAGGTGTATGGAGAAAGACTTGTTGATACCATCTTTGAAAAGTGCAAGTTGATCGATGTATGAGTGTGTGTGTGTGGGGGGGGGGGGGTAGCTTTGTACACGCCACTGGTAATCCAACATGCATAACTTTGCCATCACCCAGGAAGAGAAACGCGTTAGGCAATTTATTTAGTTGATTTGGGTGAATCTACAACACTATAACAAGATATATACTTTAGTAACTAAAGTATAACATACACAATGTAGTTTATTAGCTGGACTTTCTCAGCTGTGTTAATAACCAACTTTGTTTCTTTCTCTCTTAATTGACTTTATAATACCATATATAATAAATGGGTTCTTGGAAACGAAATTTTCATTTTCGAATATGACTTACTGTTTACTGAACAGTACGTGAAACAATGTAAGATGTAAACGTCATAAGTTGATCAATTGCTATCTGTTTTCCAGTAATACTGAGTGACTTTGGTAAAATTGCCCAAAATAAGCGAAATAGATGCTTAAAACCTTTTAAAAACCAACTTATGACGTCACCATATATCATCGAGCAAACCTACCTGTAAGTTATACACCATGTGAATACCCTGCGGTCGAATGAAGTGCGCATGCTCTCCCAAGAACCTCATAATATCTTCGATAGCCGCGGTAAAAGGAAGACCTCTGAGACGAATGCAATCCTTTGCTGCACCGCTAGTAATGAACTGCTGGGTTAGCAAGGCTGGAGGAACCGGTATGGTCGGTATCGCCTGGGGCATCGTCTGGGGAGGGCCATCGGGAATGAGGGGCTCTGAATGCAGACGAGAGAGGACCTGGAGAAAGGGAGGGGAAACGTTCCAGAAACTTGTAAAGTACACAATAAATAAGTATACAAAGAAAATGTTTACTTTGACGCTTTAGGAGGGGGGGGAGGGGGGGGGCCTCAAGCATATTTTTCATTATTAAAATAATAAGTAAAAAATATGTAGTTCCTAAGTTTAGTTGAAACTACTCCTTTCTGGATAATGAGGCTTATAGATTATCACATACTGATATACCTAAAAGATTAATATGAGGCGTTATTTATCTAAAAGCTCATAGCACGATTACCCCCGCCCCCCCCCCCCTCCGCTTAATACAAAACAGGTAACACAATGACGAAATGTTCCAACTCACGTGTAGGCCTACTTTTTAGTTGATTTGACTCAAACATAGTCAATTTATTACCTTTTGAATTAATTTTGTTCAGTAGGTTTATTTTTCACCATAATTATTTTTCACTATAATGTTATTTGAAATTATACAAGATCTCCAAATTTAAAGACATTTCCTCCTAGGTCTGCCAATGCCTACCACAGCCTACCACAGCCTACCACACATTCCCAGTACTCTATACGTATACCCCAAACCTAGCCTAATATGCGTATGTATATATGGTGGTTGCCAACTAGTGCATATGCTAGTGATAATTGAGTATGTTTGCGATCGAAAAGTACTTTCGACTTTGAAAAAGAAAGGTAACACTCATGATCTGGTAATTAATATAACAGAAGTATAGGTCTACGGATTACGTCATTCTTCGAGCCACTATGATACGAAAGAAAAAGATAATCATTTTAAGGAAAATTACGAGCATGCGCAACTAGATTTTAATTTGCATATGTATATTTACCTGCTGTACTTCAGCCGTCGTGCTACGGAATATCTCAATGTAACGACTGCCAAGGTACTGCTTGTGCTTCTCGACTGCTTTTCCCGCGCTTTCTTCCGATGCAAACATCACAAAGGCATCTCCGGTCATTTTACCATTTCGGTGTTTAACAAACAATATACCGTGCTCGCCACCGGCTACCGGGCATTCTGGCCCGAAAAACTCAATCTAAGAAACAAAAGATCGATGATCGTTAATGAATGATATGATAATGTTCAAACAATTAAGTTAGACACAAAGACATTTCGTTGTAAACTTTACAACAGATAAAAAGACATAGAGAAACAAGAACACGCTTTCAGAGGTGACGAAAGAAGGTTCACTAGGTGGGGATGGGGGTGGGGGTGGAGCACAACTTCGAAGGGCAAAGGGGAATGTCAACTTTGATTAGTGGGATAAGCCACAAAATCATCTCAAATCTCCCGGACAAAATGAATCCTGAATACATTGTTCGTGTATAGTTGAAATCAAGATAAGGTTTTCCAGAGTATGCTGCCAAGGAAGCAAGGAACAGTATACTATTCGTATTCCCCTCGCCTCACCTATCGCCCAACCCCCCACCCCTACCCGTTCCCTACCAAAGTTTACGATAAGACAACACAAAATGAGGTCATGTGCAGTGCTTAGCATTTTCCCCTCGATATCTGGTGCTTTGGGTGGTTACACATTTCGAGGAAGAAATGCTTTTTTTTTTTAAATAAATTAGTTAAAAGTCTTACCACATTCTGTGCTGTTGCAGTAAAGGGTAATCCACGCATGCGCACAATGATATGTCCATCATCTCTTGATAAAAACAAAGCAGCGTCACGTGATGTTCCTGAATATTAAATAAAAAATAAACAGAATAGTAACGAATGGCGTAAAGTTAGCTAAAGCATGTTTCAATAACGTGAAAAGTATAGCGAAGGAGAAGTGGAATGACACGTTGGATGAGTTTTCAAATTGGTGGTCAACTAGGTTCCAACAAGTTTCATTTTAATTTACATGTATTTGTACCCCCCCCCTCCCCACCACCCGACCCATTCGTATCATACTTTGCGAATAATCTGTTAATAATAACAATAATAATTATACTAATAAACTTATAATATATAGGCCTACATTGAAAAAAAAAGTAACACTAACAAACGAAAATCACTAATATACACTTAAATAACTGGTAACACTTGTAACACGTATTATATTAACACTAACATCTGCTACTACTTAACTGTTGTATTTTACATTATAAACACAATAGTTTAACACTACTAACACCAATAGCAAAAATAGTATACACTGGCTATATACTAATACTTTATACGTATACGAGACACCTTACCTGCTGCGACCTTTATAAATTCTTCTCCTGTGGCTTTGAAAACCTAAACAAAATTGAAAAAGAGATTTGCGATTTAATTTTTAGAAAATCAATTTACGAAGCCTATATAATTATTTTAAATTATGTCCTTTCCTTAGTGATTTATGTATTTTGAGAAAAACCGAAGTCATATTTAGAGCTTTAAAGTTATATCAGAAAACAACAATTTAAACGGAAAAATGGTTTATTTGATCGAAACATAAACACGATGTGAACAGAGGGGGAAAGAAAATGGTAAAGATAAAATGAAAATGGCTGTGCGGCGCGGAGGGAGGGGGAAAGGGGGAGAAACTATCCCCTTCGTTATATCGTCGTCGTTAAGTCTCTTCAAAGTCCGCGAAAAGTTCCTCCACCCCCCCCTCCCCTCCTTCACCAGTGAGTGCAACAGCGTCTCCATTGATTGACATTGTTGTAACGTGTGACGACTAGACTCATTCACCCTCCAAGACGAATATATTTCAGATTTTTCCCCCTTTACTTGACCTAGTGAATCGATTTGATGTGTCGGACTGTCAAGATTTATTATGATGTATTGGACATGTTAAGAAAGTTTCAAATCGCAAAAAAAGGAAAACAACCCATTTTTGTTAACTCATTTAGGCAGGAAGGTAATTTGTCACATAATTTTTTCCTATCAGTTATTGCTATTCTGGTTATTAGGTCAAAAAGTAATTTGTAATTTTTTTTATATCTTATTTGGTTTTAAGAAATCAAATCAAATTATCCAACAGGTATAATCTACTTAACGTTTAAAAGTTCAACAAAACGACCACCAGACGGTCTATGTGCAAAACAAACATCTGCAACAACTTTATGCTAAGTTTGACTTGGCTAGAAGAGTATATTGTAGAATGGTCACACCGGTGAGCATACTATATAAAACCATATGGCGATGCGTGGATGTGGATGATACTGCATGCATTAAATCCGTGATTTAATGGTTGAGCTTCGTACAACCTCTCATGAAATCCCTTTCTCGGTATACATTTCCGATTAGTCTGTAACTTCACCTACGCAAAGTTCACATGAACAAAGCTATGTAAATACCTTTTGTGCCAGAGACATAACAAAGACAATAGAAGGCATACAATAGAAAATCCCAAATTGTTTACTTTGTTGACAATATTCTCATTTTCACATAATAATGACAGCCGAATTTTTCAGTTCCATATAGTTGGTTTGCAAGAAAACGACAGAAATTTCAGACAACGACAAAAAAAAAGGTTATGATTTCTATCCTCAATGGATTATAAAGAAGCTATTTGTGTTGTTTTGTTTTAATAAAAAAAAAATTAAAGAAGAAATAGACATTAAAGAAAGTAAATGTCAATACAATTTTACAT
Source organism: Apostichopus japonicus (assembly GCF_037975245.1). Classification (NCBI taxonomy): domain Eukaryota; kingdom Metazoa; phylum Echinodermata; class Holothuroidea; order Aspidochirotida; family Stichopodidae; genus Apostichopus; species Apostichopus japonicus. Next base: position 15,701,332 of record NC_092563.1, on the reverse strand, counting down.
GGTACACCGTCAGCGTGCACCAAAATAAAGCAAATCCAAAAACGAAAAGAAAATATTCCTGTAATTTAGTTCCTGAAAAAATATGATGATTCCACCAAAACGTATAAACAATCTGAGATTTATATTGTGTTTGCATTTCAAGAATTAATAGTCCTTCTTTATGGAATGTTATTGTTGTCATGGACGTGACACATCCTGTACGGATGGTCTCAGAAGTCGTAACGTGTTTTGATCGTGCCTTATTTGGAGTTTGATGACGTAGCTGCTGTAGGCTTAGTGCATATTATTTTACAATAATGTTTTTTCATTCATAAGATTCATTAGTAGGAAGTTAATACGAAAGGATATTACTGTTTCCGTTTCACGACTGTTATAGGAAGGGTAAGGGTAGCGGGTTGAGAGGGGGGGGGGGACAATGTCAGGAAAAATAAATATATATATAGGCCTATACTTTTAACGCAACGCCTGGTAGTTTTGAAAGATTACTGAACTGATCAAGCCTCACTTAGAATATATTGTGGAAAAGGCGTGTGGGCACTGTGTCAGATATAAAAGGGGGAAGGGTTGGGGCACTGTGTCAGATATGCTAGGGGAAGGGGGTTGGGGGTTGGGGGCACTGTGTCAGATATGAAAGAGGAAGGGTTGGGGCAATATGTCAGATTTGGCAGGGGAAGGGGGTTGGGGGAACTGTGTCAGATATGGAAGGGTTGCGACGAGGAGAAACACCTTTAGTCAACTATTGTAACCGCTATCCAGTTTCAGTGTTAAAGCACAATGCGATTCATTTGAGATATATGACGAGTGACCTGGCTATACTAGACGGTATGAAATTAAACAAACTGAAAACGAAAGTGTTAATCAATTGTTATCAATAAAACAGTATGAAATATAAAATATTCAAATATTCATTCAATGCATATAGACAAAAAAAAACTTCTTTAAATCCAGTGTACCAAAAAGGAAAGGAATAAAAAATAAAACATAAAACAGAGGGAGATGGTGGGGTTTGGGTGGGGGGGGGGGTTAAAAAACTGAATCGACAAATCGAAAGAGCAGAACAGTATATCTGAGAAGCATCACATGTCCTACAGAAAGTTACCCACATACCTCTACATAGCGTTTGCCCAAGTTATGTTTGTGTCTCTGCAGCGCCATGTCCCTGTTTTCCGAGTTTTCGAAATGAACCATTACCTCACCATTTCGACGCCCGCTGGAGTTGAGGCACAAAGCAACACCACCCCTGAGAAGGAGAAAACCGAATTACCAGGAAACCGCTCAAAAAGAGAGAGAGAGTATACAATTCACGGTGTACCAATATACCACCGCTATGTATAAGTAAACAGAAGGGGTGGGGGGAAGCCCATACCGCTGTAAAACCACTAACAAGTACAGCAATTCATTTGCAATCAAAAAAGACCCAATTACCTCCAAAATACTGAAAAGAGAAGCCGACTAAATTTAGTGAGATGGGATATCTACTACATGAGACCATGATGAGATTCATACCAATGAATCCAGCTCATTCTGCTCATTATACACACTCAAAAACAATGGAATTAAAAAGCGTAAGAAAAGGATGAAAGTTTCCCCTTAATTTACTATCATAGATTTTTTGTTTTTAAATGTAATTTTGAAGATACCCACAACTTCCTTAAAAGGCGGCATTTGGCTAGTCCAAATTAGTTGCATAGGCTAATTCAATATATAAATATTATAAATATTTTTCTGAGTTAAATGTATTAAAATTATTTCAGTTTTGTGTGTGTGTGTGGATGGTAATCTGGGAAATAAAGAAGCTGGCGCTTCAGCCATTGGAGTTATGCTTTTAAGATTCTTTCATCACTTCTAGCTATTTAGTATAGTTAAATCAAGTCTGTGTTACACAGAATCTATGATTAGTGTAAGTAAATAACGTGTTGGAAAAGCAAGCAACTTCTTTCAATCATGATAATAAACCCATATTCTAGTTTCTATATTAGGAAAGGAAAAATAGAAAAAGAAATGGCTAAAGAAGTATAGGAAAGAAGAGTAAATGGAAAAGATAACCTTTGAAAAAATTCCCTGATGGTAACATGCGACGAACAGTTAAACAACTGCAACTTATTTAACTTAGACGTGCAAAATGTTATTCTATAGGCATAGTTTGTATATATATATATATATATATATATATATATATATATATATATATGTATATATATATATATATATATATATATATATATATATATACCCTTACCTAATGAAGGTTGCGCAACATTCAAAGAAATGCAATTAAGATGTGTGTGGCAAATTGCCACACTGTTGTGGCAATGTCATGATACTCTAGCATATCTAGCAAGTTTGGGTCTCTATATTATAACCCCTTCACATATGTTGCTCTTATTCTTTCTAATTGACATATAATGCTTTGTCGTTGATAAAACTAGATAATTAACATAACAGAATGACAGTTATTGGAACTTGTTTATCCTTTCAGTTTCTATAAGTTTCGATTTGTCATTACATAACTTCTTTCTCACGATTCGACAGAGTTTAACTTGTACTTTATCGTTTGCAGTTATTGCTTAAAGTCATTGTTAGCTTAATTATACTATGTTTTAAATTGCAATTGCGACTCCTTTTGAGTACAAACAGAAAAAAAACAGATTCATTGATGGAAAAGAAGCAAATGTAAATAATTATTTACAAAGTACTTTCACCTTATCTGTTCTTTTGGAAGAAACTACAAAGCATAACCATTCTTTAATAAAAAGGTTAATGGTTATGACAGGGGAAGAATGGGCCGGGGGGGGGGGCAGGGGCTATCGCGCAGTAACAAATAATTTGCCGGAAAGAATATTGGGGGCATGTTATCTTTTCCAATCCAATTATCATCAAATATTAAATGGTATCAGTTATAATCAGACTCATTTTGTTTTTGAAAATTAAAATATAAAATTTATGAAATATTTCATATTTCCACACAATTGTATTATATATTTACATTTACTATCCATAGGCCTTCTATATGAAGGAAAAAAAATTAACTAGGACGTGGTTATCGATAATTTCTATTCATATGGATGTTTATTCATAAAACATAGTGAATTAATCAAAACTATGCAAATCTATAGTATTGATACTGCACTAAAGACACTAATATCGATTTCTCATACTTATAATAAAAGTAACAAAATCCATAAACCTATTTATAAAATAACACAGCAGACCAACAATAATCGTGTGTATTGCACCCTCCCAATATTACGAAAGTTGCTCAAGAGCTATAACCACGCCCATAAAATCTATCCCAGATCATTACGGTTGGATGCGTTTTTGGCATTCACACAATGATACTGCCCTGTTTATATTTACAAATATTTATATACCCGCATGCAAAGTATAAAGTACGGCTGAGATGTCGAGTGTGCACTCTGCCGGGATCACTTTACCGTCAGCACCCCAAGGAGAAAAAAAAAACTATTTTCCGCACATCAATCCAATGATGTATCATAATTCTCGAGAATTTTTTTTTATATCAGTCTCGCATGGTTTTGTTTTTCGCTTCCCAGACACACGGATATTAATATCTAAACCAGTAAAAAACAGCCTTGAAAGTAACATTGGTAGCCTACAACAAGCCTATACCTATTGAGGTATAGATCCGTGTATAGACAACTCAGTTAAGTTTTCAATCCTTAACATTACTTAACCCACAAAATGACTTACCTTGCGTTTCGGATTCCTGACGGATGTAATAGTAGTGATATACTGTAATTATACCTATAGGCCTACTGTACGCTGTAAGGTCGAGCTGATTATCTTACCAGAAATTGACGAGAAAACGAAAGCTTTTATGTGATGTATAACGGCTTCAGAGCACAGCAGCATATCGCAGTAGTCTGTTTGCCAGGTTTTCAAGTGGCATGTTGTAATTAAGGCAATACAGAAATGAAAATATCCTAACTAATGTCCTATTATATATATATCAACGGTGACATCGTCCCTCGCTCAAATACGAAACTAGTTCAAACTCCACGATACCTATACGGCTGCCCCTTTCACTATACAACACTCATATGTGTAAGTGTGTGTATGTGCGCGTGGTAACTATAGCTATCTTTTCTACGTTTCCTCTTTTCCTAAAACAAAAGTAAAACGAAGCAGCACAAGTGCACATTGTTTCCTGAATGACTCCCGAATGCGAACGAGCTGTTCTAGTCAGGGCGAACCAGGCTCTTTCCGCTTGCAACGTTCTTTCTCTCTTTGGGTGGTTTTTTTTTTTTTTTTTGGCCACATGGTATCCCTTTCATATATCATATTGAGTGCTAATCACTTTTACTTCACCAGGTATCCGGTTGACTTGATAGTAAACTTAAAAACCTGTTTTGTTTTTTTGGTCTATGAGGATATATACGGGCTTAGTATGGGAAGTTTATCGCAGCCAAGTTACACATTGTAGTATATGAAAAGCATTTATCGTGGCAGTATATATGTACTTACACATATAACCCTTACAAAAGGTTATAAGAAAAAAACTTGATATAGCAAACGCCGATTTCCCCGATAGAACAAGAAGAAGCCAAATATTACGGAAGGCTCAAGGAATTGGCACTGACCTTAGCGGTAGGCTTGTGTAACCAAAAAGGTGGGGGAAAGATGGGCGAAATGCCACGCAACCCTTTTTTCCCTTTCCTGTAGTTGCACTTATACTAATTGAAATCTATGGTTGGCAACGATAACACCGAAGACTAGATTGACTTAACAATTCGTCGATAGTCAGGACAGATTCAGGAAACCATGGCTATGGCTTGTTGTACTCTAAGTGCGGAAACAGTGAGTGATTAACTCACTGCCCAAGGTTCATCAGTGACATCTGAACTTTTAGTTTTGTAGCTCAAAATTTGAGCAAAAGATGCATTTAATATTCCCTCAGTCATACCTTGTTGAAGTGTATCATGTACACATGAATGGGTGAAGTCAATATAGTCCCGCACCTATACACACTTTTCCAAAATGTGAAACACTTACATACTGTTGTTTGCTTTTCTTTCTTCTTTTTGCCAGTTTTTCAACAACAAAAACGTTCCGTCAAGGTTTACTGAATGCATGTCAAAATGCAATATTGTAATTTAACACCCTTTCTTCTTTGTCAGTATAACGGTTTGACTTCACATCATGCTTGCTGTGTTTGTTTATTTATTTGTTTATTTGTTTTGTTTTCATCCCATCAGTGTTCATTTAAGCCGCCATGGTTGATGACCAAATAACCGATCGAGCAGGCAAACTTTGATCCTTATGGTCATGTATTAAAAAAAACGTGAATATATCCTCGTAAACATTGCACCCTTACTTCCTGACAGAGAGAATTCACTTTGTGAAAGTGTCACGGATGATCAATAGTTTGAGGAGTGAATTAAGCCCTCGACGAAGTATGTCTTCATTCAGACTTAGCCCCAAAGAATAGAGGATATTTTCGATTCATTTTGTAGTTAAACTTGTAAGATATCACTCTAAGGAAATAGGAGAATTTCCGCATCAAACGAGTGATCATTCCGGACACTCGCAAAGAATAAATTCTCAGTCTTTGGAAGTAAGTGTGTGTTACTTAAACGGCGATACTTACTTGGCGATGTTTAGCCCTTTGAAGAATCTGAACACATCTCTGTCTGACGCTTGCCAGGGCAGACCGCGAGCTTTCACAACTGTGTCATCGGAAACAGAATCAGTTTTCTCACTGCAAAAGAAAAGGAATGAAAAAGAAAGAAAAAATATCAATAAATTCCCGGAAAAGGGTGTAGAACAATCCTGACCTCACTTTGAAAAGTTAACAATATTGATACGTTCTTCACCAAAGGTGAACATTTTTTGTTATATATATTTACATACATAGAAGCTTGCACGCACGGCACGGTTCAGTAATAAACGCAGTCTAAAATATACTGAACGTATATTAAAGTGAACCAGGAAATAGTCGAGGTTTGGCAGCTTATCAAAACAAAATAAATGCATAGGTCATACTTGACCAACATGAGAGAAGGTATGGTTTCCTCTCTTACAAAAACATTATCGGAAATTACTATATTGATGCAAGGTAATTATCATAATGACTAAAGAGAGTACTAAATGTTTTGTACAAAGGTTTTTGTTTTGTTTTTTTGTTCAACAAACACATTTGAGAATATGTGTCATAACTTTGAATAAAACGTGGAATACACGGAAATGTTTATAACACAACTTTATTCGGTGGCATAATGAGAGTATGAGAGTATAATTGTTATTTTCTATGTTTTTTTTTTTTTTGTTTAACATACAAATCAAGGTTTTATTTGAATTAATATACCAAATACAAAGTTAAAAGATTTTGCCTAAAAGGGTCATTGAAGCACCAAGGCCCGTTTGAGATGTCCCTCTGACCTAACTATGACCTTTGATATCCCTCTATAAGCAACAACTATATTCAGAGTATAAAACAAAATGGCTGAAAATGTTATCTTATAAGCTCATTTGATGACGTTAAAAAGATACAATCTTTCGCCTCTTCAAATGAACTATTCATGAACTTCTAACGAACTATTTAAACATTTTGCGTTCATTTACAGTTTTACAATATTTTTATTAATTGATTTAACTCCACCCACCCACCCACCCAGCCCACCCCCATGTCCCGTCACTCCTCTACTCACTCCCCCCCCCCCCACACCTTAAGATTGTTCACATCACAACAAAACATATTTTGATTTACAAAGCTATATCCGTAAATTTCAATTAGAAACTATATCCATTTGGAATATGCAACATCACAATAATATGATAACTGGTTATACAGCAATAACAAAACAACATGTACTACGTACAAAGTGCCTGGCTCGTACTTTCCGCGGATTCGATCTGGCTCCATGAACCGGTGTCCTAAGGAGAAAAGAATAATAACGTCAACTTCCTACAGAAGGAATAAGCAGGAAAACAGATGGAAGTACTTACCTTTAACAACTGTGAAACTAACTATGGTTGGTGCTGATCGATTTTAGAGTCACAAAACTAGATGTCACAGTTTAGCAGACGACAATTTCTGGTTCGGAGAGCGGCTTGCTATCAAACATGTATACGGTAGTTATAAATTGAGTTACACGACAACTTCAAATCCAATGGTGAATCGTTTTGTCTTGGGAACAAACCCAACAACCCCCGACCTGTATCATTTGCTGAACATGTTATATATGTAGGCTTCAGAATAGGGTATTAATGCTGCGTAGTATAGTATAGAAATTTATTTATCGGTTTACTGCGGTCTATTGCGTAAAGTGATCGATAACACATGCAGAAGTAGTGACTGGTATATAAATATATATCAACTGACTCTTTACAAGTTCCTGGCTTGAAAACGGCCAATCTCAAATCGAATTAACTCCAGCTTAATTCTAATAAACACTGGGGAAAAAAATACAATACTGTTGGAGAAACTTGTTGATTTCTTATGTATTTTGCTTGTATATCTATATGAATATGTTACACGAACACCTTTTTCTCTGCAGCAAACCACTGGTAGGCTAACCTATCTATTATCATATAGCCTATACAGGTCTAAGTTTTGGTTACTTGAATGGTGTGAATACCCCATTTTACGGGGGTAATTTGCTGTAGGCAAATAAACCTCACTGTACAGAATGTCAAGAGCCAATTAAAGTGCTTATAACTGATATCTTATTATGTTGGGGGAGTGGGGAGGGCAAGGGGGGGGGACTCGGAAGGATGGGGAGGTGCTGGTGAAATTTGCATCCTCTTCCCTGTAGCTATCTCTGTTGTATCTCATATGATTAAACCTGCAAGTATTAAAACAACTTACCATCGGATAGGAGTTTCTGTACGATACTGGCCATTGTGCGGCTTTCATCAACTCCGGTTTCAGTGAAATCGTAAGAACCGACATCAATATTCAGAACTACATATACAGAGGTTTGGTTAAGGTGAATATACATATAAACAGTTCTTAATTTAGACAAATCGTTAAAAAATAAAAACTTGCAAACTTTCCAATAAATTTGAGTGTTTTTATGTTTTGTGTTTGTATGTAAATTTTTTAAATGCATCTCGTATAATTATTCATTATTACCCAATATAAAATATATGTAGATTTATAAAGGTATATTCACACACCAACCCCCCCCCCCCCGCCCCCACCCGCTCTTTTTTTAATTGTGAAAAAAGTCTGCCCATAAAAAAAGACATTGAAATAACGAGTTGTCGCAAATCGGTA